>NW_027637583.1:30000-43277 GCF_951216825.1 Electrona antarctica
GACTTACTGACATGATGGGGTCGCTGATTTAAGACCTTCTGACATGATATGGTCGCTGATTTAAAACTTACTGACATGATAGGGTCGCTGATTTAAGACCTTCTGACATGATTTAAGACTTACTGACATGATATGGTAACTGATTTATAACTTACTGACATGATATGGTCACTGATTTAAGACCTACTGACATGGTCACTGATTTAAGACTTACTGACATGATGGTCACTGATTTACGACCTACTGACATGATATGGTCACTGATTTAAGACCTACTGACATGGTCACTGATTTAAGACTTACTGACATGATGGTCACTGATTTACGACTTACTGACATGATGGTCACTGATTTAAGACTTACTGACATGATGGTCACTGATTTACGACTTACTGACATGATGGTCACTGATTTACGACCTACTGACATGATATGGTCACTGATTTAAGACCTACTGACATGGTCACTGATTTAAGACTTACTGACATGATGGTCACTGATTTACGACTTACTGACATGATGGTCACTGATTTACGACCTACTGACATGATATGGTCACTGATTTAAGACTTACTGACATGATGGTCACTGATTTACGACTTACTGACATGATGGTCACTGATTTAAGACTTACTGACATGATGGTCACTGATTTAAGACTTACTGACATGATATGGTCACTGATTTAAGACTTATGCTGCATTCACACGGAATCAGGCAAGCCGTAGACGGCAAACCGGACTTCATTTTAGTGGAAAAGAGGAGTTAACGGGCAATTATGGGCACTAGATTTGCCCGTAAACCTCACGTTTAGCAGCATATACAGTGAATATACAGTAATAATATTACCGTATATTAACTGTATATGCTGCTAAACTTGAGGCTGTATATTATACAGGTGTGATGGTACAATTCGGGAGTTTACCAGAGTTTGTTGGAAAGTTTATCAGGAGTTTCCTGTAATATATTCCATGCTTTTTGCGCAGACATGATATGGTTGAGGTACTCAAGCCAAAAGAAACATTAACAACCACCGTGGTGGGCTGTATTTAGACCACCGTGGTGGGCTGTATTTAGACCACCGTGGTGGGCTGTATTTAGACCACCGTGGTGGGCTGTATTTAGACCACCGTGGTGGGCTGTATTTAGACCACCGTGGTGGGCTGTATTTAGACCACCGTGGTGGGCTGTATTTAGACCACCGTGGTGGGCTGTATCTAGACCACCGTGGTGGGCTGTATCTAGACCACCGTGGTGGGCTGTATTTAGACCACCGTGGTGGGCTGTATTTAGACCACCGTGGTGGGCTGTATTTAGACCACCGTGGTGGGCTGTATTTAGACCACCGTGGTGGGCTGTATTTAGACCACCGTGGTGGGCTGTATCTAGACCACCGTGGGGGGCTGTATTTAGACCACCGTGGTGGGCTGTATTTAGACCACCGTGGTGGGCTGTATTTAGACCACCGTGGTGGGCTGGGCTGTATTTAGACCACCGTGGTGGGCTGTATCTAGACCACCGTGGTGGGCTGTATCTAGACCACCGTGGTGGGCTGTATCTAGACCACCGTGGTGGGCTGTATTTAGACCACCGTGGTGGGCTGTATTTAGACCACCGTGGTGGGCTGTATCTAGACCACCGTGGTGGGCTGTATTTAGACCACCGTGGTGGGCTGTATCTAGACCACCGTGGTGGGCTGTATTTAGACCACCGTGGTGGGCTGTATCTAGACCACCGTGGTGGGCTGTATTTAGACCACCGTGGTGGGCTGTATTTAGACCACCGTGGTGGGCTGTATCTAGACCACCGTGGTGGGCTGTATTTAGACCACCGTGGTGGGCTGTATCTAGACCACCGTGGTGGGCTGTATTTAGACCACCGTGGTGGGCTGTATTTAGACCACCGTGGTGGGCTGTATTTAGACCACCGTGGTGGGCTGTATTTAGACCACCGTGGGGGGCTGTATTTAGACCACCGTGGTGGGCTGTATCTAGACCACCGTGGTGGGCTGTATTTAGACCACCGTGGTGGGCTGTATTTAGACCACCGTGGTGGGCTGTATTTAGACCACCGTGGGGGGCTGTATTTAGACCACCGTGGTGGGCTGTATCTAGACCACCGTGGTGGGCTGTATCTAGACCACCGTGGTGGGCTGTATCTAGACCACCGTGGTGGGCTGTATTTAGACCACCGTGGTGGGCTGTATTTAGACCACCGTGGTGGGCTGTATCTAGACCACCGTGGTGGGCTGTATTTAGACCACCGTGGGGGGCTGTATTTAGACCACCGTGGTGGGCTGTATCTAGACCACCGTGGTGGGCTGTATTTAGACCACCGTGGTGGGCTGTATTTAGACCACCGTGGTGGGCTGTATTTAGACCACCGTGGGGGGCTGTATTTAGACCACCGTGGTGGGCTGTATTTAGACCACCGTGGTGGGCTGTATTTAGACCACCGTGGGGGGCTGTATTTAGACCACCGTGGGGGGCTGTATTTAGACCACCGTGGTGGGCTGTATCTAGACCACCGTGGTGGGCTGTATTTAGACCACCGTGGTGGGCTGTATTTAGACCACCGTGGTGGGCTGTATTTAGACCACCGTGGTGGGCTGTATCTAGACCACCGTGGTGGGCTGTATTTAGACCACCGTGGTGGGCTGTATTTAGACCACCGTGGTGGGCTGTATCTAGACCACCGTGGTGGGCTGTATTTAGACCACCGTGGTGGGCTGTATTTAGACCACCGTGGTGGGCTGTATTTAGACCACCGTGGTGGGCTGTATTTAGACCACCGTGGTGGGCTGTATCTAGACCACCGTGGTGGGCTGTATTTAGACCACCGTGGTGGGCTGTATTTAGACCACCGTGGTGGGCTGTATTTAGACCACCGTGGTGGGCTGTATTTAGACCACCGTGGTGGGCTGTATTTAGACCACCGTGGTGGGCTGTATCTAGACCACCGTGGTGGGCTGTATCTAGACCACCGTGGTGGGCTGTATTTAGACCACCGTGGTGGGCTGTATTTAGACCACCGTGGTGGGCTGTATCTAGACCACCGTGGTGGGCTGTATCTAGACCACCGTGGTGGGCTGTATTTAGACCACCGTGGTGGGCTGTATTTAGACCACCGTGGTGGGCTGTATCTAGACCACCGTGGTGGGCTGTATTTAGACCACCGTGGTGGGCTGTATTTAGACCACCGTGGTGGGCTGTATTTAGACCACCGTGGTGGGCTGTATTTAGACCTGAGGACCAGTGACGTAGACTCCGTGGGGGCGGCGGGGCTCGAGCCCCCATGATGAATTAGACCTGAGGACCAGTGACGTAGACTCCGTGGGGGCGGCGGGGCTCGAGCCCCCATGATGACGTAGACTCCGTGGGGGCGGCGGGGCTCGAGCCCCCATGAGGACCAGTGACGTAGACTCCGTGGGGGCGGCGGGGCTCGAGCCCCCATGATGACGTAGACTCCGTGGGGGCGGCGGGGCTGTATTTAGACCTGAGGACCAGTGACGTAGACTCCGTGGGGGCAGCGGGGCGGCGGGGCTCGAGCCCCCATGAGGACCAGTGACGTAGACTCCGTGGGGGCGGCGGGGCTCGAGCCCCCATGATGAATTAGACCTGAATATGAGGACCAGTGACGTAGACTCCGTGGGGGCGGCGGGGCTCGAGCCCCCATGATGAATTAGACCTGAGGACCAGTGACGTAGACTCCGTGGGGGCGGCGGGGGGGCGGGGCTCGAGCCCCCATGATGAATTAGACCTGAATATGTATGCAGTATATTCGCCTAGTCCGTTCGTCCCGTTTGTACCGCGCCAGGTCGCGCCGCGCCCGTTCGCGCAATTCTCGTCTTTGCATTGACCTTGTATGTAATCGCGCAGCTCTAACCATCCAAGTCTGAACGCACGTTAACACCTTTTGTCCGGCATTGAAATGCTAATCTTGTTTAACCTGCCAGGTAGGGTACAGTACTGTACTCTGCTTAGGCTACTTGTTCACAATGAAAAGGAGTAGCCAACCAGATGACTCAGTGCTGCAATCATGGCATTTAAACAAACATGCTCTTATAATCTACAAACACTGTGACACGTTTAAAGAGTGTTACAAATAAGTGTTTAGAACCTAAACGCTTGGGTTTAGGGTGGAAAGAAAAAAACAACAACTTTTTCCCCCCGTTGCGGTGGGAGCCCCCATGACGATTATAAAAACATTTCGTCTCTGCTGAGGACGATTCTACAAAATGTCTTCTAAAACATGACAGTTTTTCTGAATGTCAGTGGTTCTCACAGGGTTAAAAACCCCATGTTTCTATGTCAGTGGTTCTCACAGGGTTAAAACCCCATGTTTCTATGTCAGTGGTTCTCAAACTATTTCATGTCAAGGACTCCCAAAAATATGTGTAATTGGTCACCGACCCCCATCTGAACATATGTTGTTCTTTCGCTCTGAAAGAATATAATATTCAAAGGTTTGCGATTTCACGATTTTTTCAAAAATAGCAGACCTACAAGCTCATAGCGCGGCACCGAGTGCTGCGCTATGAGCTTGTAGATCTGCTATTTTTCAATAGCTAAAGTATAACATAATGCTTAGAACAACAAAAGGGGTTCCTGTCCAGAACGGGCTAACTGAGGATGTTCTCTTTGATCGCCAGACGACGGTAAGGACGCGGACTCTCTGCTGGACGACACGGTGGCCAACAGCAACCAGAACAACTCCAACTGCTCGTCTCCGTCGCGCATGTCCGACTCCGTCTCCCTGACCACGGACAGCAGCCAGGACAACTCTCTGTGCACGCCCGAGAGGGACCAGAGGATGGGCTTCCTGCCCAAGAGCAGGTACCCTAACCTGTCTGTCCCCTGCAATACCACACTGTTCTGCCCAAGAGCAGGTACCCTAACCTGTCTGTCCCCTCCAACCCTGTCTGTCCCCCAATACTACACTGTTCTGCCCAAGAGCAGGTACCCTGTCTGTCCCCCCGATACTGCACTGTTCTGCCCAAGAGCAGGTACCCTAACCTGTCTGTCCCCCGCAATACCACACTGTTCTGCCCAAGAGCAGGTACCCTAACCTGTCTGTCCCCCGCAATACCACACTGTTCTGCCCAAGAGCAGGTACCCTGTCTGTCCCCACAATACTACACTGTTCTGCCCAAGAGCAGGTACCCTGTCTGTTCCCACAATACTACACTGTTCTGCCCAAGAGCAGGTACCCTGTCTGTTCCCACAATACTACACTGTTCTGCCCAAGAGCAGGTACCCTACCCTGTCTGTCCCCCCGATACTGCACTGTTTTTCCCCAAGAGCAGGTACCCTACCCTGTCTGTCCCCCCCCCCCATAGAGCGTCGCAGTCCCGCCCCCTTTCATGAATACGCCAGGCCCAGGAAATGAATCCCAATGCATTTTCCTCATAGACATTTCAAAAAGCATTTATTTAAAGACCTTTTAAGCGTCGTACGAAGCCAACTCTTGTCGTGACAAATCATGACAACAAACACAATATTTTGGACCAAACAAATAATTACATAGAAAGAAAAACAACAAAACAAGTGTTGTAACCTGCCGTTTTCTTCTTCTTTCTAATTATTTGTTCGGCCCGAAAAATTTTGTTTGTTGTCATGATTATTTTGTCACGACAAGAGTTGTCTTTGTACGAGGCTTAAAAGGTCTTTAAATACATACTTTTTTAAATGTCTATGAGGAAAATGAACGGGGAATCATTTCCTGGTCCCTGGTAGGGGGCGGGACTGCAACGCTCTATACTACACTGTTCTGCCCAAGAGGGTTAAAATGAACCAGTATTTAATGTGTCAAATCCATGATATTTACATTGGAATGACTGAGCCCGGCTGGAAAGTGTCCAAGTGGGAGTGTCTAAGTGGTAGAGGGCGGGGCTTTGCTAAAAGTGAATTAAAAACAAATCCAGACAACAACAAAAACATGACCAAGATCTCTGCATAGTAAAAAACACAACAGCATCATCTCTTTGTGTGTGTGTTTTATTTTAGTCAAGAAGACGAGAACATGAACCAGCAACCCAAGGAGAGCACTCCTCTGCTTCACAACGGTAACGGCTCGGACACCTCCCTGCATGCCTTGCTCAAGAGCCACCAGCACCACCACCACCAGCAGCCGGAGAGGCCGGGAGACTACGACCTCTCTATGGAGGCCCGCATGGCCTCCATAGAGAGGCCGGGGGACTACGACCTCTCTATGGAGGCCCGCATGGCCTTCATCAACAACTCCATGCAGGGAGGAGAGCATGTGGAGGGCTTCACCACCTGGGACCAGCTCAACATGAACACAGGTGAGAGTACGGGGTCTGCACTAGAGCAGTGGTTCCCTGACTTTTTATACTGAAGTACCACCTCAGAAAATATTTGGCTCTCCATCTACCGCCATAATAACTGATACTGCTGTACAATGCCCGTTTTGTTCCATTCCAATAATGCTGCTGCTCTGACAAAACTCTGTCTAATCACACATTTCATTCCACTTTCATCTTTTTTCTCTTTTTTT
Organism: Electrona antarctica; assembly: GCF_951216825.1. Classification (NCBI taxonomy): domain Eukaryota; kingdom Metazoa; phylum Chordata; class Actinopteri; order Myctophiformes; family Myctophidae; genus Electrona; species Electrona antarctica. Next base: position 36,517 of record NW_027637583.1, read on the forward strand.
TGGGGCAACTGCTCTGTGTACCACCAGAGGGCGACTCCTCTGTGTACCACCAGAGGGGTTGGGAACCTCAACTGCTCTGTGTACCACCAGAGGGGTTGGGAACCTCAACTGCTCTGTGTACCACCAGAGGGGTTGGGAACCTCAACTGCTCTGTGTACCACCAGAGGGGTTGGGAACCTCAACTGCTCTGTGTACCACCAGAGGGGTTGGGAACCTCAACTGCTCTGTGTACCACCAGAGGGGTTGGGAACCTCAACTGCTCTGTGTACCACCAGAGGGGTTGGGAACCTCAACTCCTCTGTGTACCACCAGAGGGGTTGGGAACCTCAACTCCTCTGTGTACCACCAGAGGGGTTGGGAACCTCAACTCCTCTGTGTACCACCAGAGGGGTTGGGAACCTCAACTCCTCTGTGTACCACCAGAGGGGTTGGGAACCTCAACTGCTCTGTGTACCACCAGAGGGGTTGGGAACCTCTGCACAAAATCCATTGCCTTTCCTAATGAGTAATTTATTAACACAGAGTACGCCAAACCCGGCGAAACCGTAGGGTTAAATTAGCACCCTAGCCTGCCAAACCCGGAATTCTCGTTTTCCAGGGTTTATATTCTTTAATCCATGTTTTTATCCGATCGAATCGTTAGCTACCGCTCCTTAGCACAACAGACCAAGTGGGACAGTGGCCGCGGCCATTTTGAAGATGCGCGCGCATCCACTTGCATTGTATAGGCTGCATTCAAAGCCCTCTATCTCAGAAACGACATTGAGGGGCCGTTTCTGGGGAAGACGAGGTTTTTCTTAGGCCTGTAGCAGGCGCTGTGATACTCGCGGTCGGGTTTTTCCACCACCGACCGAGACAACAACATCCGGGCATGACACCACACACAGCATTTTGTCATTGTAACATCCGTGTAAAATAGCTCGAACCAGTGCTGATTATTTCGTTAGGACCCGCTACAGTGGTGTTCGATACGAACTTAACCGGGATGTGGAAACCTCTACTTCAATGCTCTACGAGTTGCTTAGCCATTAGCCAGTTATTCTGTCTCATCTAGAAGACTCGTAACCCAAGGTAATACAAGCCATTCAAGGTATATGGGTTGTAAAGCCAGATACCTTGATTCGTATATGTTGACCTGTTGGAGATACCGCGTGCGTTGCCTGGAATCAGGTTTAGAAGCCTTTTATGCTGTGCAAGTCTAGTGTTACGATGATGTCACCACAGTGTATATCCATCTTTGGAGTTTCTACATTAATCTGATGTCAGCGCTGGATATCGCTGTTGTCTCCATATATGGGACTATGGGTTATCCCATATATGGAACTCTAAGTGAAAGCCTTCGCAACAATCCGGTTACGGATATTTGGCTCGTCAAAGTAAGTGTTACGCGCGATTAAACCGTGGCAATACGCTATCGAGGGATTAATTAATGCTGGTGGGAATTGTGTAAACAAAACTAAAAAACAACAGGAGCGGGATGGGACCAGGATTCTATACCGTTAATACATGTTTTATACTTCTAATACTGCCCATTATGCCTCTCTACTGTATTATAGAATTATTGCCTATTCTGTCCTTGTTGTGTATTTGTTTTGGTTAATGAGTCGTTGTTTACTTGATGTGCTTCATAAATACATTGTATTTTATTGTATTGTTGCCACAGTGTCCAAGCTGCCCACGGACAACATGGTTCAGATGGACGAGCTGGAGAAAACCAGGAACAATGACCAGGAAGACCTTCTGAAGGTAGACTAACACACCTAGTCCTTTATCTAAGACCAGGAAGACCTTCTGAAGGTAGACTAACACACCTAGTCCTTTATCTAAGACCAGGAAGACCTTCTGAAGGTAGACTAACACACCTAGTCCTTTATCTAAGACCAGGAAGACCTTCTGAAGGTAGACTAACACACCTAGTCCTTTATCTAAGACCAGGAAGACCTTCTGAAGGTAGACTAACACACCTAGTCCTTTATCTAAGACCACCTTCTGAAGGTAGACTAACACACCTAGTCCTTTATCTAAGACCAGGAAGACCTTCTGAAGGTAGACTAACACACCTAGTCCTTTATCTAAGACCAGGAAGACCTTCTGAAGGTAGACTAACATACCTAGTCCTTTATCTAAAACCAGGAACACCTTCTGAAGATTTGAGCCACGGACCACCATCTGATGACATTTAGCCTCTCAGACCCATTTGAGCCACGGACCACCATCTGATGACATTTAGCCTCTCAGACCCATTTGAGCCACGGACCACCATCTGATGACATTTAGCCTCTCAGACCCATTTGAGCCACGGACCACCATCTGATGACATTTAGCCTCTCAGACCCATTTGAGCCACGGACCACCATCTGATGACATTTAGCCTCTCAGACCCATTTGAGCCACGGACCACCATCTGATGACATTTAGCCTCTCAGACCCAAGACATATTTTGTTGTCATTGGATAAGATTTTGCCCACAATTCCATGTCTTATTGATGTTGGTACCATTAGGAGAGACAACAGGCAAACGTTGATCAACATAGCAATAACTAATATGTAGACTTCTTGTAAATTAAGTGATGCAGAATTTTTAACAATAATTTAACTCTTGAGAGTGTAACATTTTACGCTCTCAAGAGTTAAAGATCTATAAGGGTCCATTTGGTTACCAACTCTCCATCATTTAGCTGTGGACCACCTGGAACCCCCTCAAGGACCAGGATTTAACATACCTGGTCCATTATCTATAAATGAAAAGGAGAAGTTGTCTAAAGGTGACCCCTTCTGGTAGCAGACAGGAACTGCACAAATGAAGGAACGCTAACCTGATCTGTGAAAATGGACATTGTAAATGTCTAGCATTTAAAACCAGACATATTAGATATATAAATGCACATAATAAATGTCTAGCATTTAAAACCAGACATATTAGATCTATAAATGCACATAATAAATGTCTAGCATTTAAAACCAGACATATTAGATCTGTAAATGCACATAATAAATGTCTAGCATTTAAAATCAGACATATTAGATCTATAAATGCACATAATAAATGTCTAGCATTTAAAACCAGACATATTCGATCTATAAATGGACATTGTACATGTCTAGCATTTAAAACCAGACATATTCGATCTATAAATGGACATTGTAAATGTCTAGCATGTTTGAAATGCTCTGGAAGTCTCTCTACTGTAAAAAAAAAAGTAGATTTGGCTATTCACTTTCAAATGACAAAAAGCATTTTATTTTTAATTTTTTTACATACACGGTTTTCACCTGACAGCGACGACAATTCATAATAAACATAAACATGTATTGTTTGTGAGATAATTCCCGTATTATAACATGAGTAAAGTACTGTTTGTGTTCCAAATCCGACATGAGTTCTCTCAGTGTACAAAATACAAATAAATCTGCTACCCCCCAAAAAATACATCTCAACTGCCCCTAGCGACCTTACCGACGGAAATAGAAGTGGATGTGTTGGACATAGACATTATAAATGCTAGATCCTCTAGAGTCTCTGACGTCGTTCACCCGGCGGCCATATTGCTTCGGGGCTACAGTACAGTATGTTCAATGGCAGCTCAAACAAAATAGTCATAACTCCCTCAAATCTTGACGGATTTACAAAACGGGTTGGTTTATTAAAAACTTTATCAACGTAGCTACGATTCAGGATGTTTATCTGCTTTATAATACTTTTTTATATGAACGTCATTTAAAAGTAAGTATGCGGGCGTCTCTGACGTTTATAACAAACCAAACCGTTTGAAAATCGGTTGAAAATGTAGTAAGGTATGGTTATTTAAAATCTACATATGCCGGATAGACACAATGTTATGCTGCCCCGAATTAAGATGGCCACCACGTAATGACGTCGCTCTCCATTGGCCAGCAGCGCGGGCAAGTCATCTAGCTAATTAAGATGGCCACCACGTAATGACGTCGCTCTCCATTGGCCAGCAGCGCGGGCAAGTCATCTAGCTTTCTTATATAAATATATGGTGTTGGATGCAACAAACTAGATACTCGGGTATCTAGTTTGTTGCCATTTTCACAAATTGTCGATTTTCAAGATGTTTTGGCCATTCTCTCCGGAATGGAAGTTCCATTCTGCTCAGTTCAAAGCTTATTGGATGGACTTTGAGTACATTTAGCACCTAATCCTAATGACACCCTTTCGGGTTTTCGGGCCTAAAATGATGGTAATTGTTCGGGGCCAGAGCAGAGCCTTAGATAAAAAGTTACGCAAACTGCGTTCACTTCATGGGGCTTCAGTCCAATGGCGGCTCTCCTACATGGACTTCTATTGGCTTCAGTCCAATGGAGGCTCTCCTACATAGACTTCTATTGGCTTCAGTCCAATGGCGGCTCTCCTACATGGACTTCTATTGGTCACTTCATGGGGCTTCAGTCCAATGGAGGCTCTCCTACATAGACTTCTATTGGTCACTTCATGGGGCTTCAGTCCAATGGAGGCTCTCCTACATAGACTTCTATTGGTCACTTCATGGGGCTTCAGTCCAATGGCGGCTCTCCTACATAGACTTCTATTGGTCACTTCATGGGGCTTCAGTCCAATGGCGGCTCTCCTACATAGACTTCTATTGGTCACTTCATGGGGCTTCAGTCCAATGGAGGCTCTCCTACATAGACTTCTATTGGTCACTTCATGGGGCTTCAGTCCAATGGAGGCTCTCCTACATAGACTTCTATTGGTCACTTCATGGGGCTTCAGTCCAATGGCGGCTCTCCTACATAGACTTCTATTGGTCACTTCATGGGGCTTCAGTCCAATGGCGGCTCTCCTACATAGACTTCTATTGGTCACTTCATGGGGCTTCAGTCCAATGGAGGCTCTCCTACATAGACTTCTATTGGTCACTTCATGGGGCTTCAGTCCAATGGAGGCTCTCCTACATAGACTTCTATTGGTCACTTCATGGGGCTTCAGTCCAATGGAGGCTCTCCTACATAGACTTCTATTGGTCACTTCATGGGGCTTCAGTCCAATGGAGGCTCTCCTACATAGACTTCTATTGGTCACTTCATGGGGCCAGTCCAATGGAGGCTCTCCTACATAGACTTCTATTGAGCGTGGGGACAACCAACTGGGACAAGTCCTTGACCGGAAGTATACAGGCAGAAATGCTTTGGACTCAGGGCCCAGCCTCAACCAGACTCAACAGCCCAGCTTCAATGATCTTAAATCCCTTTATTTTAGATTGTTTTGTAGTAATAGTACAACATAAACATTAAAGGGACTTTAGTTGTTACTGTACAATACTTTAAAACAGTTGTCATGTTGCACACATGCTTAAAATAGCTCTTGTTTGCGCCGCCCTCGTTGAAAACAATGTATTTCCAACTCCAGCTTGGCTCAGTTCAGGCTGCATGAACATCGCTCGAGCGCTCGGTTTCTGCCCCCTCAATGTCGTAACTCTTCTATTAGATGGCTCTGTTCGGGGGCGAGCCTTGGGCCGGCCCGGTAGGGCCCGGTAGTCAGGGCCGGGTGGGTCCTTAATTTTCATGCCCGGCGTCATATCTGTCGCTCTTCTTCTTTTTTTAAAGAACAAGCACGGCGTACTGGGCAGCAACAACGACAACGTGTCGTCTGAGCATTTGGAGAATGGCAACCAGCAGCATGTGTTGAGCGACTGTTACACCGACGGCCTTGCCATGTCCCAGCAGAGCAGAGGAGGAGGAGACCTCTACACTGACGGCCTGGCGATGTCCCACCAGAGCAGAGGAGGAGGAGACCTCTACACCGAGGGCCTGGCGATGTCCCAGCAGAGAGAAGCAGACCTCTACACCGAGGGCCTGGCCATGTCCCACCAGAGCAGAGGAGGAGGAGACCTCTACACTGACGGCCTGGCGATGTCCCACCAGAGCAGAGGAGGAGGAGACCTCTACACTGACGGCCTGGCGATGTCCCAGCAGAGCAGAGGAGGAGACCTCTACACCGAGGGCCTGGCCATGTCCCACCAGAGCAGAGGAGGAGACCTCTACACCGACGGCCTGGCCATGTCCCACCAGAGAGGAGGAGTGGGAGGTGGAGCAGGGGACCTCCGTCACACGGTGGTCTCCTCCACTGGGGTGACGGCCTGCAGTGACATGTCTCTGTCACACAGCACTGAGGAGCTGTCGCCGGAGAAGAGGTGTCCTCCTCCCACCCAGGTAAACATACTGGCGCAGTGGTCCATTACATTACTAGTCCATCCATGGCCGTTGGGAGATTTGCACACTCAAAGTGCTTGCAGACTTTGGCTGATGGTCCTGTGTACATCCGTCCCATAGCACCATCCAGGTGAATGACTTGACTTTGGCTGATGGTCCTGTGTACATCTGTCCCATAGCACCATCCAGGTGAATGACTTGTCTTTGGGTGATGGTCCTGTGTACATCTGTCCCATAGCACCATCCAGGTGAATGACTTGTCTTTGGGTGATGGTCCTGTGTACATCCGTCCCATAGCACCATCCAGGTGAATGACTTGACTTTGGCTGATGGTCCTGTGTACATCTGTCCCATAGCACCATCCAGGTGAATGACTTGACTTTGGGTGATGGTCCTGTGTACATCCGTCCCATAGCACCATCCAGGTGAATGACTTGACTTTGGCTGATGGTCCTGTGTACATCTGTCCCATAGCACCATCCAGGTGAATGACTTGTCTTTGGGTGATGGTCCTGTGTACATCCGTCCCATAGCACCATCCAGGTGAATGACTTGTCTTTGGGTGATGGTCCTGTGTACATCCG
>NW_027637582.1:0-2500 GCF_951216825.1 Electrona antarctica
TTGTGTGCGTGTCTCACACACGCACCGCCCGCGCTTATTGTTTAGTATAGTTCCGTTAGTGTTTCCAAACAAAGTCTGTTTCTCCAGCGTAACACTCCCTCCAATGTAAAGTAGAAGTAATAAAGTAGTAAATAAAGTAAGTAAGTCCCCGTAGCGTGGTAATCCAGCTGAATGTATTCCAAAGGAAGAGGAAGAACGACACCTCGGATCCTCGCGGGACGAAGAAATAAATAAATAAATAAAAGACGAACGATCTCACCAATTAGAAGAACGTCTCGACTCGAGCGGCCTCTTCATATAGTGAGCGCAATCGTTCTGGTAGCTATAGCTTAAAGAGATGTTTTGGACTTAGAGAACAAACATGTCCAGGTCCCTCGTAGACTCCCTGTTTCCTTGTTTGTCTGTCTCTCTCCCAGGTCTTCCTGACAGCCGGTAACCTCTGCCTACTTTATGGGCGTCAGTCCAACTCCAGACCCGTGTCAATCAAAATACATCAAATCATAAACATAGTCTTTAAACCCCCCAAATAATAACAAAATCACAACGTAGACAGCACAGAATATATAGGACCTTACCCTTGACAGATGGCGTTATTAGGAATATTAAATAATACAACATAACCTTTTAAATGTTGATATTAAAAATAAATCATATATAACTTGTGTGGCAGTTGCTACATAGACCCCCCCCTCCAGCCAGCGGCATCTAGGGTTTGGTACATACATAGCATTGAATAAATTAATGTTCACCACCAACACAGAATCCTGTTCATCAGGTGGGTTTTTCCATCACAATCATGGTAAGTCTCTGTCCTAACTTTTGCTGGTCCTTCCCACTCAGGCGCTAGCATGGCAGAGAATGTTTTGTTGGCCTGGTGAGGAGGACGCGACCTGACCCGACTAGGTCACCCTGCTGAAAGTGGCCTACTTTCCTGCGGGCATTCTCTGGCCTAGCTTGTCTAGCCTGGTGCACCCCCACTCTCCCCCCTGACCTCCTCCACCCACTTCTGCTGTCTCTTCTTCACCAGGAGGTAGACGTTGGCAGGGCTTCTCCTTGGACCTGGACCCCTCTGGTCAAGGCGGGTGTTCGGTAACGGTGATGGCTTAGTGTTCTTTGCCTTGTCCTGCCAACATGTCACACAGGCCTTGGTATGACCCCACACGTCCTTCCGGACACTAGGCCACCAGGCCACCTCCATCACTCTCAAGAGGGGTCTTCAGTCGCCCCCGATGACCACCGAAGGGTTTCTGATGAAGGTACCGGAGGAACGCCGGCACCAGAGACTGAGGAACGACCACCTGCCATTTCCCTCCCTGGCCAGGTACTCCTCTGTACAGTACCCCCTGGAACTCACAGAGGCGGATGCGGTCTGGTGAAGATGTAGACTGACCGCTGTCCTTCCTCAAGTCCCTCACACCCTGGTCTTTCCCTTGTGCCAGGGCCAGTTCTTCCAAGGAGGTTGGTAAACCAGAGTAGCTCTCTGCGGAGGCTACTCTCAGAATGTCGCTGATGATGGGCGCCGGATGAGCGTCTTGTGTAGTCCCGGCAGTCACCCTCCTGTGGTCCACACGGAGCCTATTGGTCCCGTCTGGGATGTGTACCAGTGCCACAGGGGGTTCTCCAGCGTAACACTCCCTCCAATGTAAAGTAGAAGTAATAAAGTAGTAAATAAAGTAAGTAAGTCCCCGTATGGGCCACCATATGTAATGGTAGCAGTGATATCTGACCGTTACAACTTGAAACTATCAATAAAGGCATAAAAGCCAAAAACAAATCATAAAGGAAAACAAAATACGTATGGCTGTTAGTTCCATTTTGTGAACGGTTAAGATATTTGATGGCAAAGAGTAATCTTACAAAAGTGTGACAGGGTTTTGACAACATTTTGTGTGTGACGTTTTCAGTTTTGTGTGTGCAGTTTTGAGAAAGCCGTTATTGTTTTGAGAAAAACTGTAATATAACAGAGGTTAGCTTGGTATAGATTAAACACCTTCCGTCCTCTCTCTCTCTCTCTCTCTCCTCCCAAAGACTCCAAGCAGAACGGCGACGCGGCGGCCAACGCGGCGCTGGCTAACGAGGACTGCCCCACCATCGACCAGGTGCTGGGCGAGGAGCGGAGCCCGGCCACCGGCATGGGCATAGGCGGCCCAGGCATGGGCTCGGCCAACAGCCGCGAGCGCTACCCGCCGCACGACCGCGCCTGCTTCCTGCTCAGCACCGGCGAGTTCCAGCGGAACGCCGCCGACGGGAACGTCCGGAAAGGTAGGCCGGGGGGCGGAGGAGGGGGGCGGCCGGAGGAAGGGAGGGGGGGGGAGGGGGGTCGGACGCCGAGGTGGGGCCGGTGGGAGTCATCGGGGCGGGCCAGCAGCAACAGCAACATAGGAGGGGGGGGGAGGTCTGCGGGGGAGGAGGAGGTGGAGGAGGGGGGTCCAGTGGGGGCGGTGGCGGCGGGGGGAGTGAGGTACCTCAGCGACAGCTGCAGCGGGCTGTCCATCGACAG
>NW_027637582.1:7500-13453 GCF_951216825.1 Electrona antarctica
GGTGTCAGCTCTTCTAACGAGCAGACTTGGCTCTAAGCGAGACGTTTTGACATCGTCCGCTATACTTTTCTCAGATTTGTTTGGCTCTCTTCTACGTGGAACAATTTAGCTAAATGCGATCGCTTCCAAAAAAAAGTGCAGACTCTGCCCATCTGGTTGGAAGGGGTTGCGAAAAAAAACAAAGTTTCCAAAACTTTCAACGTAATTAAAATAATTTGGCTTGGTTTAACTGAACAGAGTCTGACTCATGTGTGGCACTCTGCGGCTGGGCTGAAACTCTGACTGGCTTTGGAGGTGTAATGCTTTAGCTAGCCTGACTGCTATTACTGCTTATGACTACTACTAAGATGTTAACGGAGCAAAAGGGAATGAGTGGGTATTTAAGTGTAACGAACAGACAGAACTGCAAGCAAATAGACAAACAGACAGACAGACAGACAGGCAGTCTGAGAGAAACATGTACAAAATTCATTCTGTAACAGGTATAATATTTAATTCAGACATCTCACAAACACACACAGGTAAGTAACACCAGGTTGGGGAGGCTGTGGGGGCTGTAGTGTATATAGTGGTGGCACTGTGTCTGCTGTGCTGGGAGACTCTCTGCACTCTAAAAGCCCAAAATCCTGCAATCGGCACGGCAGGCCTGGGACAGCACGGTATACCCAATATCTCTGGAAAAAAGCCTTGTTTTTGCCTTTTCACAAAATATTGTGTTTTGGAGGCTGGCAAGAAGCGACAAAAGCTGCTGCCAAGTCTCCTGCTGCTGCACCATGTATAGTCGTATACCACCAACTGGCACCACTTCAAAATGGCCGCGGCGGCATTTTGCTTTTAAAGTGCAACAAGGGCTCTCGTCCAAAAATCCTTTGCGTGAGACTTCTCCTCTTTCCTTCCTCTCATCCCGTTGACACTATCACTGACATGCCCTCGGTTTGGACGGGGCCAATTACCGGTCGGTGGCGCTGCCGTTACCGGACAGCCGTCGTCAGAGGAGAGGGGGAGGGGAACGAAAGACGTGCAGCATTTAGTCTGAAGCATTTCTCCACCGTCGCTTTGTGTTGTTGTGACCTTTTCGCTGTGTCCTATATTATTATACCCTGCCCCCCCGGCTGCTGTGGGGGCTATACTGTAGCTAAGATAGACATTCTGCTTTGAAAAGAAGAAAACATGAATGACGACAAAAGTTGTAGGAAAAACGTTCAGCATGGCCACCCCCCCCCCCCCCCCCCCCCAACCCCAACCCCACCCCCACTCTCCAAATGTCCTCAACCGCTTTCCACTTTGACCTCTTGGGTGAACCCAGATAGACAGCAAAGGTCACAAGAGGTCAACGGGTTGCAAGGTGGTGCACTGGACTTTCTCTCTTGCCTCTTTCACTGTTTCTGTTTTGATCTCTCTTGCGTTCTATCTATCTATCTATCTATCTATCTATCTATCTATCTATCTATCTATCTATCTATCTATCTATCTATCTATCTATCTATCTATCTATCGTTCGTATAAGTGTATGTGGCTGTTGAATGTGTGAGTATGAGTGTGGGTTTGGTTCATTTACCATTAATTAACATTGTGTTGAGTCTGTGATATTATCTGTTATCATCCTGTTTTTCCTTTAGTAGCTTTAAATTGTGTTTCGTCTTGACCCCCCCCCCCCCCCCCTCTCTCTCTCTCTCTCTCTTTCTCACTCATACACACACACACACACACACACACACACACACACACACACACACACACACACACACACACACACACACACACACACACACACACGCACACCGTTGGCCTCAAATATTTCCCTCTCTCTTTCTCCATTTCACTCAAAATTTCTCTTGTTATCCCTCTTCCTCTCTCTTCCCTTTTCCCTCATTTCTTGTCCCCACTGTTGCTAAGGAACGAGGAGAACAATGCATTCTGGGACTGGCGCATCAAAGCATTTTGGGTCAAGGATTAGTGTGTCTTGATTACATAATGAATCCACTTCTCTAAAGCAGTAGTCAAAGTGAGGTCCGGGAACCCCCCGAGGGGTCCCTGAGGGGGTTCCAGCAGGGTCCCCAGCTAAATGACTTAATATAGCATCAAAATATGTTTAACCCCTTGAAGCCCGGCCTCCATATGTATGGCGGGGGAGGACATTAAGACAAAAATAGAAGCTCTACGAGCTCCCAACGCACCAAATGGACCTGTAAGGGTCCATTTGGAACGCTCTCTATCCCTGCACTTTGAGCAGTACTGCTCTAGAGTGAGGGACACATAGCACCAGATATGTGGATGTTTACTTTTGTTTGCACAAAACCTTCACCAGGCAAGTCTCAGTTAACACGTAACTTGCAAATACACAGCTGTACACCAAACAAAACCAATACGTGTAAATAATATAGCACCCACACGTCCATACCGTAGCCAGTATAGATGTTGTACTAAAATTAGCATAAGGCTAAAATATCTTTGTCTTGGGGACGTTTCACTGTCTTGTTGGTAATTAACTGGCATGGTAATGTAACTATGTGCCGAACCGGCTCACAGTGGGCCCGTTGCGTTCGCTGCTACAGTAGAACATCAAGGAATGCACCCTATATAGACGTAAAACGGATGAGGTCAGAGGCAGGCCCTCTGTGGTGATGGTGGCTGGCTATAGTGGCGACATCGAGAGAGGAATTCGGTAGCCTACAAGCTGCTCTTCTTTTGTAGACTGCAAAACCTAACCATTCTGATATAGGAGTCTCAGTTGTGTGCATATTGGTCACTTGGAGACGTTTGAGTTTAGTCATATCCAGTCAAAAATCCAATCAATCAAAATGCTATAGTAAACAAGAATGTTCACGACGGAACGATTGCCAGACACCCTGTAAATGTACAGTAGGACATGGTTATAGTCAATAGGAAATATCAAATGGACGGAGTCATGTAAAAGTAACTGAGGGTGACATTTCGCCCGCTTTCTATATGATCCTTCTGTAGACGCTGCTGGATGCAGCAAAAGCTGGAGCATTGATTTAACTCTGAGAGTGTAAAAATACACTTCAAGGGTTCATTTTTAAAGTTGAATCAATACTCAGTTTCTTTTACTGTGTAGGCAGAGCTGCAGCAATGCAGGGGTTCTGCACGCTGACACACTGACACCAATACATGTAACCACTAACCCTCTATAGTCTACACTTAGTAAACTAATTCTTAGTTGACCTCCGTCTGTACTTTGTCCACTCTTTTTCCCCCACTAGACCAAATCTCCTGGAAAATAGACAATCTACGAACTTGTAAACCTGCTAAGCGTGGCAAATGTTCCTCCCCGAATAGGGATGCTAGGGTTTAAGCAGTTAAGAGTTAAGACACTAATATCTTGAAGAGAGCCGCGAAAGGTCTCCCTGCCACTTCCTCAAATCTTTCGTGGGCAGAGAGATGAAATCATGGCTGTCGGATGGAAACCTTGCATGTCCAAAACCATTCCTTTTTTTTTAAATCATTATATTTAAAATATTTAAAATGTGTCGCATCGTGGTGCGGTGTGAGCTTGTAGATCTGCTTTTATGAGGTTATTGCCCGATGGCAACAAAATGCATCAGAGACTGAAGCCTGACTCCTGCTTCACTCAATCCTGCACTTTTGCAGCCTCATGCACGCCTGCTGAGTGAGTCCCATAGTCCTCCACCACAGCTTCTCCAGCGTTATTCCCGCCGTCTTCAGTATGAGCGATTAAACACTAAAGGGAAGTGAAGTGTATAAGAAAGCGTGCCTCACGCGGACGCAGTGCACTGACTGACTGCTCAAAAGATCTGCAGAGGTACTTTCATAGCTGAGTAGTTGTGTGAGCCTTGCCTTGTTGGTGCAGTGTTTCTAGAGCCTCCTGGTGGCCAAGACGGCACACTGCTCCCTCCTCCTGCATGGACTGCATTGGTTCCAAAGGCAAGCAGAAGCCCTCTGCAATGCATTACGATACGATGCACCACTGGCTCTGCTTTAGTTTCCAGCCACGTCGGAGGAAATAAAAGAAACAAACTCGTCAGCTCTGTCTCTCTCTCTCTCTCTCTCTCTCTTTCTCTGTCTGTCTGTCTGTCTGTCTGTCTGTCTGTCTGTCTGTCTGTCTGTCTGTCTGTCTGTCTGTCTGTCTGTCTGTCTGTCTGTCTGTCTGTCTGTCTGTCTGTCTGTCTGCCTGCCTGCCTGTCTCTCCCTCCCTCCCTCCCTCCCTGTCTCTCAGTGGATACGTAATTGATTGTCTCCATTGACAGAGAGCTGTTAGACCTCACTGACTGACTCACTAAGAGCCTCATTGATGAAAAGAGATATACTGCACCATAACACACACACACACACAAACACGCACGCACGCACGCACGCACGCACGCACGCACGCACGCACGCACGCACACACACACACACACACACACACACACTGGAGAGGAGTCAGTGCTGCTCTCTCTGCTGTCTATCCAGCTATTTATCTATCTATCTATCTATCTACCTGTCTATCTACCTGTCTGTCTGTCTGTCTGTCTATCTGTCTGTCTGTCTGTCTGTCTGTCTGTCTGTCTGTCTGTCTGTCTGTCTGTCTTTTAATCTATCAGTTTATTGTCTCTGCCCTCTCTCTCTCTCTCTCTCTCTCTCTCTCTCTCTCTCTCTCTCTCTCTCTTGCGTTCTGAGACGAAGTGGTCGGTCGTTCAGATCGATGATCTTTAGAATGGGGTTTGACGCCGACAGTGGTCCGGGACCCCCCCGGAGACCTATCGGGTAGCGCTAGCGTTGTGCTTCCTAGCCCAACGTTGCCATGGCTACGATTGAGCCGGCCGGCCCACCGCGCTGCGGTCCCAGTCGATGGAGGCAAAAGTGTAAACCGATCGATTTTTTTTTAGGTCATAGAAATCTAAATATGAAGAGAATTTTAATATGTCAAACGGCAGATGAGCATTCCCTCGTCTCACCACTGCTTTTACTCGCGGATGACGTTGTGTTCCACTCGACCTATCTGTTGTACAGTAAAACCCTAAGTGTTTGGAGGGATGCAATGTCGTTTGTTTGACCATTATGGTGATGAAATAATAGTATAGCGCAGTGGTTACAAAACCGAGGACCCCCAGGAGTCCTTCAGGGAGTTCCAGGGGGTCCCCAGCTAAATTATTGGAGAAAGACACTATATTTTCAGTTCAGTTCAGTTCAGTTTTCACACTCACTCCAGAGGGCCACATCGCATATGGTAGATGAGCTATTTTTGCTATATTTGAATTGAAATCCTGAATTATCTTTTGCTAATAACATTTTATTAGTACTCATTAAGCTACTAATTTAGACATGAAATCAATAATATATCGCATTAAGTGATGGTGGGGGCCGCCATGTTGCCCATGTATGTCCTAGACTTCTCCATTAGCATTAGCAGCACTATACAAAACACAGCACACCGACATCAGCGTGTTGCTGTGCGATTAAAAACTCTTAAATCAACAAATGCAATGTGTTGCGTTAATTAACAATGTATTGATGTTAATTCACTATGGTGATGTTCATTAATTAAGCCTTTATTTTTATTTTTTCAATTGAAGGCATCGGGAGGTCAGATGTTAAACTGCGTTAAGGTTGGGTTTTATGCACTTTCAGGTTTAACTCTCTGGGTTTTTCCCCTTCATTTTGGGAGAGTAAATCCTTTACAGTTAACCCCTTCATTCTGTTCTTCTTTTATGTCGGTTTTGAAAGACTATAGTCCTAACGGGACCTTGCGATAGCAGTAATAATAACTATGAGGTAAACGTGTCGTGATCACTTACTGTGTTCCTCCTCAAAGTACTCATTCTGCATGCGACACCGGCACCGTAATGTAATATATATATATACGTATATATATTGATGTGTTTGTGTATATGTATATGTGATATATATATACTGTATATATATATGTATATATATATGCTTTAAAATGACATAGCAGTAGTGTGTTTTAAAATAAATTATGAATAGATCT
>NW_027637581.1:0-121246 GCF_951216825.1 Electrona antarctica
AATGCCACCCTGTAGCATGTGCTCCGAGACCATGGACTATAGCCTGTCGCTTTTCAGTGATTTTCACCTTTTTTTCAAATCCTCCGAAACCGTGAAAAATGCCACCCTGTAGCATGTGCTCCGAGACCATGGACTATAGCCTGTCGCTTTTCAGTGATTTTCACCTTTTTTTCAAATCCTCCGAAACCGTGAAAAATGCCACCCTGTAGCATGTGCTCCGAGACCATGGACTATAGCCTGTCGCTTTTCAGTGATTTTCACCTTTTTTTCAAATCCTCCGAAACCGTGAAAAATGTCACCCTGTAGCATGTGCTCCGAGACCATGGACTATAGCCTGTCGCTTTTCAGTGATTTTCACCTTTTTTTCAAATCCTCCGAAACCGTGAAAAATGCCACCCTGTAGCATGTGCTCCGAGACCATGGACTATAGCCTGTCGCTTTTCAGTGATTTTCACCTTTTTTTCAAATCCTCCGAAACCGTGAAAAATGCCACCCTGTAGCATGTGCTCCGAGACCATGGACTATAGCCTGTCGCTTTTCAGTGATTTTCACCTTTTTTTTAAATCCTCCGAAACCGTGAAAAATGCCACCCTGTAGCATGTGCTCCGAGACCATGGACTATGGCCTGTCGCTTTTCAGTGATTTTCACCTTTTTTTCAAATCCTCCGAAACCGTGAAAAATGCCACCCTGTAGCGTGTGCTCCGAGACCATGGACTATAGCCTGTCGCTTTTCAGTGATTTTCACCTTTTTTTCAAATCCTCCGAAACCGTGAAAAATGCCACCCTGTAGCATGTGCTCCGAGACCATGGACTATAGCCTGTCGCTTTTCAGTGATTTTCACCTTTTTTTCAAATCCTCCGAAACCGTGAAAAATGCCACCCTGTAGCATGTGCTCCGAGACCATGGACTATTAGCCTGGTATCCAGCCTGCTTCGCTACGTTCGGCGGATTTTTTTTCTCTCTTCGCTTATCAGTCTGGAAAGCCTCCTATCTCCAAGGGAGGCGGGACATGCCAAAAGCTTCGAAACCTAACGTGGCTTCTGATTGGTCTGTGGTGCGGGGCGGGACAAAGCACCAGTGAGACGTCATAGCAAAGCGCAGCTACTGCAGACAGAAAGCATGGAGGGTGGCGCTGGCTGATGACGTAGGTTGCCTAACGCTACTCTCATTCGTTGGAACAACATCCAATCAGCAACGACGTTGACTACGTAACATATGTAGTTCTAGTGTAGTTCTGCAAAACCTCCCAATGGGAGGCTTTCCAGACAGATAAGCGAAGAGAGAAAAAAAAATCCGCCGAACGTAGCGAAGCAGGCTGGATACCAGGCTAATGGACTATAGCCTGTCGCTTTTCAGTGATTTTCACCTTTTTTTCAAATCCTCCGAAACCGTGAAAAATGCCACCCTGTAGCATGTGCTCCGAGACCATGGACTATAGCCTGTCGCTTTTCAGTGATTTTCACTTTTTTTCAAATCCTCCGAAACCGTGAAAAATGCCACCCTGTAGCATGTGCTCCGAGACCATGGACTATAGCCTGTCGCTTTTCAGTGATTTTCACCTTTTTTTCAAATCCTCCGAAACCGTGAAAAATGCCACCCTGTAGCGTGTGCTCCGAGACCATGGACTATAGCCTGTCGCTTTTCAGTGATTTTCACCTTTTTTTTTAAATCCTCCGAAACCGTGAAAAATGCCACCCTGTAGCATGTGCTCCGAGACCATGGACTATAGCCTGTCGCTTTTCAGTGATTTTCACCTTTTTTTCAAATCCTCCGAAACCGTGAAAAATGCCACCCTGTAGCATGTGCTCCGAGACCATGGACTATAGCCTGTCGCTTTTCAGTGATTTTCACCTTTTTTTCAAATCCTCCGAAACCGTGAAAAATTCCACCCTGTAGCATGTGCTCCGAGACCATGGACTATAGCCTGTCGCTTTTCAGTGATTTTCACCTTTTTTTCAAATCCTCCGAAACCGTGAAAAATGCCACCCTGTAGCATGTGCTCCGAGACCATGGACTATAGCCTGTCGCTTTTCAGTGATTTTCACCTTTTTTTCAAATCCTCCGAAACCGTGGAAAATGCCACCCTGTAGCATGTGCTCCGAGACCATGGACTATAGCCTGTCGCTTTTCAGTGATTTTCACCTTTTTTTCAAATCCTCCGAAACCGTGAAAAATGCCACCCTGTAGCGTGTGCTCCGAGACCATGGACTATAGCCTGTCGCTTTTCAGTGATTTTCACCTTTTTTTTTAAATCCTCCGAAACCGTGAAAAATGCCACCCTGTAGCATGTGCTCCGAGACCATGGACTATAGCCTGTCGCTTTTCAGTGATTTTCACCTTTTTTTCAAATCCTCCGAAACCGTGAAAAATGCCACCCTGTAGCGTGTGCTCCGAGACCATGGACTATAGCCTGTCGCTTTTCAGTTATTTTCACCTTTTTTTCAAATCCTCCGAAACCGTGAAAAATGCCACCCTGTAGCGTGTGCTCCGAGACCATGGACTATAGCCTGTCGCTTTTCAGTGATTTTCACCTTTTTTTCAAATCCTCCGAAACCGTGAAAAATGCCACCCTGTAGCATGTACTCCGAGACCATGGACTATAGCCTGTCGCTTTTCAGTGATTTTCACCTTTTTTTCAAATCCTCCGAAACCGTGAAAAATGCCACCCTGTAGCATGTGCTCCGAGACCATGGACTATAGCCTGTCGCTTTTCAGTGATTTTCACCTTTTTTTCAAATCCTCCGAAACCGTGAAAAATGTCACCCTGTAGCATGTGCTCCGAGACCATGGACTATAGCCTGTCGCTTTTCAGTGATTTTCACCTTTTTTTCAAATCCTCCGAAACCGTGAAAAATGCCACCCTGTAGCATGTGCTCCGAGACCATGGACTATAGCCTGTCGCTTTTCAGTGATTTTCACCTTTTTTTCAAATCCTCCGAAACCGTGAAAAATGCCACCCTGTAGCATGTGCTCCGAGACCATGGACTATAGCCTGTCGCTTTTCAGTGATTTTCACCTTTTTTTTTAAATCCTCCGAAACCGTGAAAAATGCCACCCTGTAGCATGTGCTCCGAGACCATGGACTATGGCCTGTCGCTTTTCAGTGATTTTCACCTTTTTTTCAAATCCTCCGAAACCGTGAAAAATGCCACCCTGTAGCGTGTGCTCCGAGACCATGGACTATAGCCTGTCGCTTTTCAGTGATTTTCACCTTTTTTTCAAATCCTCCGAAACCGTGAAAAATGCCACCCTGTAGCATGTGCTCCGAGACCATGGACTATAGCCTGTCGCTTTTCAGTGATTTTCACCTTTTTTTCAAATCCTCCGAAACCGTGAAAAATGCCACCCTGTAGCATGTGCTCCGAGACCATGGACTATTAGCCTGGTATCCAGCCTGCTTCGCTACGTTCGGCGGATTTTTTTTCTCTCTTCGCTTATCAGTCTGGAAAGCCTCCTATCTCCAAGGGAGGCGGGACATGCCAAAAGCTTCGAAACCTAACGTGGCTTCTGATTGGTCTGTGGTGCGGGGCGGGACAAAGCACCAGTGAGACGTCATAGCAAAGCGCAGCTACTGCAGACAGAAAGCATGGAGGGTGGCGCTGGCTGATGACGTAGGTTGCCTAACGCTACTCTCATTCGTTGGAACAACATCCAATCAGCAACGACGTTGACTACGTAACATATGTAGTTCTAGTGTAGTTCTGCAAAACCTCCCAATGGGAGGCTTTCCAGACAGATAAGCGAAGAGAGAAAAAAAAATCCGCCGAACGTAGCGAAGCAGGCTGGATACCAGGCTAATGGACTATAGCCTGTCGCTTTTCAGTGATTTTCACCTTTTTTTCAAATCCTCCGAAACCGTGAAAAATGCCACCCTGTAGCATGTGCTCCGAGACCATGGACTATAGCCTGTCGCTTTTCAGTGATTTTCACTTTTTTTCAAATCCTCCGAAACCGTGAAAAATGCCACCCTGTAGCATGTGCTCCGAGACCATGGACTATAGCCTGTCGCTTTTCAGTGATTTTCACCTTTTTTTCAAATCCTCCGAAACCGTGAAAAATGCCACCCTGTAGCGTGTGCTCCGAGACCATGGACTATAGCCTGTCGCTTTTCAGTGATTTTCACCTTTTTTTTTAAATCCTCCGAAACCGTGAAAAATGCCACCCTGTAGCATGTGCTCCGAGACCATGGACTATAGCCTGTCGCTTTTCAGTGATTTTCACCTTTTTTTCAAATCCTCCGAAACCGTGAAAAATGCCACCCTGTAGCATGTGCTCCGAGACCATGGACTATAGCCTGTCGCTTTTCAGTGATTTTCACCTTTTTTTCAAATCCTCCGAAACCGTGAAAAATTCCACCCTGTAGCATGTGCTCCGAGACCATGGACTATAGCCTGTCGCTTTTCAGTGATTTTCACCTTTTTTTCAAATCCTCCGAAACCGTGAAAAATGCCACCCTGTAGCATGTGCTCCGAGACCATGGACTATAGCCTGTCGCTTTTCAGTGATTTTCACCTTTTTTTCAAATCCTCCGAAACCGTGGAAAATGCCACCCTGTAGCATGTGCTCCGAGACCATGGACTATAGCCTGTCGCTTTTCAGTGATTTTCACCTTTTTTTCAAATCCTCCGAAACCGTGAAAAATGCCACCCTGTAGCGTGTGCTCCGAGACCATGGACTATAGCCTGTCGCTTTTCAGTGATTTTCACCTTTTTTTTTAAATCCTCCGAAACCGTGAAAAATGCCACCCTGTAGCATGTGCTCCGAGACCATGGACTATAGCCTGTCGCTTTTCAGTGATTTTCACCTTTTTTTCAAATCCTCCGAAACCGTGAAAAATGCCACCCTGTAGCGTGTGCTCCGAGACCATGGACTATAGCCTGTCGCTTTTCAGTTATTTTCACCTTTTTTTCAAATCCTCCGAAACCGTGAAAAATGCCACCCTGTAGCGTGTGCTCCGAGACCATGGACTATAGCCTGTCGCTTTTCAGTGATTTTCACCTTTTTTTCAAATCCTCCGAAACCGTGAAAAATGCCACCCTGTAGCATGTACTCCGAGACCATGGACTATAGCCTGTCGCTTTTCAGTGATTTTCACCTTTTTTTCAAATCCTCCGAAACCGTGGAAAATGCCACCCTGTAGCATGTGCTCCGAGACCATGGACTATGGCCTGTCGCTTTTCAGTGATTTTCACCTTTTTTTTTAAATCCTCCGAAACCGTGAAAAATGCCACCCTGTAGCATGTGCTCCGAGACCATGGACTATAGCCTGTCGCTTTTCAGTGATTTTCACCTTTTTTTCAAATCCTCCGAAACCGTGAAAAATGCCACCCTGTAGCATGTGCTCCGAGACCATGGACTATTAGCCTGGTATCCAGTCTGCTTCGCTACGTTCGGCGGATTTTTTTTCTCTCTTCGCTTATCAGTCTGGAAAGCCTCCTATCTCCAAGGGAGGCGGGACATGCCA
The DNA here is from genome assembly GCF_951216825.1 of Electrona antarctica. Lineage (NCBI taxonomy): Eukaryota > Metazoa > Chordata > Actinopteri > Myctophiformes > Myctophidae > Electrona > Electrona antarctica. The sequence continues at coordinate 5,467 of NW_027637581.1, forward strand.
AAAGCTTCGAAACCTAACGTGGCTTCTGATTGGTCTGTGGTGCGGGGCGGGACAAAGCACCAGTGAGACGTCATAGCAAAGCGCAGCTACTGCAGACAGAAAGCATGGAGGGTGGCGCTGGCTGATGACGTAGGTTGCCTAACGCTACTCTCATTCGTTGGAACAACATCCAATCAGCAACGACGTTGACTACGTAACATATGTAGTTCTAGTGTAGTTCTGCAAAACCTCCCAATGGGAGGCTTTCCAGACTGATAAGCGAAGAGAGAAAAATAAATCCGCCGAACGTAGCGAAGCAGGCTGGATACCAGGCTAATGGACTATAGCCTGTCGCTTTTCAGTGATTTTCACCTTTTTTTCAAATCCTCCGAAACCGTGAAAAATGCCACCCTGTAGCATGTGCTCCGAGACCATGGACTATAGCCTGTCGCTTTTCAGTGATTTTCACCTTTTTTTCAAATCCTCCGAAACCGTGAAAAATGCCACCCTGTAGCATGTGCTCCGAGACCATGGACTATAGCCTGTCGCTTTTCAGTGATTTTCACCTTTTTTTCAAATCCTCCGAAACCGTGAAAAATGCCACCCTGTAGCGTGTGCTCCGAGACCATGGACTATAGCCTGTCGCTTTTCAGTGATTTTCACCTTTTTTTTTAAATCCTCCGAAACCGTGAAAAATGCCACCCTGTAGCATGTGCTCCGAGACCATGGACTATAGCCTGTCGCTTTTCAGTGATTTTCACCTTTTTTTCAAATCCTCCGAAACCGTGAAAAATGCCACCCTGTAGCATGTGCTCCGAGACCATGGACTATAGCCTGTCGCTTTTCAGTGATTTTCACCTTTTTTTCAAAGCCTCCGAAACCGTGAAAAATTCCACCCTGTAGCATGTGCTCCGAGACCATGGACTATAGCCTGTCGCTTTTCAGTGATTTTCACCTTTTTTTCAAATCCTCCGAAACCGTGAAAAATGCCACCCTGTAGCATGTGCTCCGAGACCATGGACTATAGCCTGTCGCTTTTCAGTGATTTTCACCTTTTTTTCAAATCCTCCGAAACCGTGGAAAATGCCACCCTGTAGCATGTGCTCCGAGACCATGGACTATAGCCTGTCGCTTTTCAGTGATTTTCACCTTTTTTTCAAATCCTCCGAAACCGTGAAAAATGCCACCCTGTAGCGTGTGCTCCGAGACCATGGACTATAGCCTGTCGCTTTTCAGTGATTTTCACCTTTTTTTTAAAATCCTCCGAAACCGTGAAAAATGCCACCCTGTAGCATGTGCTCCGAGACCATGGACTATAGCCTGTCGCTTTTCAGTGATTTTCACCTTTTTTTCAAATCCTCCGAAACCGTGAAAAATGCCACCCTGTAGCGTGTGCTCCGAGACCATGGACTATAGCCTGTCGCTTTTCAGTGATTTTCACCTTTTTTTCAAATCCTCCGAAACCGTGAAAAATGCCACCCTGTAGCATGTGCTCCGAGACCATGGACTATAGCCTGTCGCTTTTCAGTGATTTTCACCTTTTTTTCAAATCCTCCGAAACCGTGAAAAATGTCACCCTGTAGCATGTGCTCCGAGACCATGGACTATAGCCTGTCGCTTTTCAGTGATTTTCACCTTTTTTTCAAATCCTCCGAAACCGTGAAAAATGCCACCCTGTAGCATGTGCTCCGAGACCATGGACTATAGCCTGTCGCTTTTCAGTGATTTTCACCTTTTTTTCAAATCCTCCGAAACCGTGAAAAATGCCACCCTGTAGCATGTGCTCCGAGACCATGGACTATAGCCTGTCGCTTTTCAGTGATTTTCACCTTTTTTTCAAATCCTCCGAAACCGTGAAAAATGTCACCCTGTAGCATGTGCTCCGAGACCATGGACTATAGCCTGTCGCTTTTCAGTGATTTTCACCTTTTTTTCAAATCCTCCGAAACCGTGAAAAATGCCACCCTGTAGCATGTGCTCCGAGACCATGGACTATAGCCTGTCGCTTTTCAGTGATTTTCACCTTTTTTTCAAATCCTCCGAAACCGTGAAAAATGCCACCCTGTAGCATGTGCTCCGAGACCATGGACTATAGCCTGTCGCTTTTCAGTGATTTTCACCTTTTTTTTTAAATCCTCCGAAACCGTGAAAAATGCCACCCTGTAGCATGTGCTCCGAGACCATGGACTATGGCCTGTCGCTTTTCAGTGATTTTCACCTTTTTTTCAAATCCTCCGAAACCGTGAAAAATGCCACCCTGTAGCGTGTGCTCCGAGACCATGGACTATAGCCTGTCGCTTTTCAGTGATTTTCACCTTTTTTTCAAATCCTCCGAAACCGTGAAAAATGCCACCCTGTAGCATGTGCTCCGAGACCATGGACTATAGCCTGTCGCTTTTCAGTGATTTTCACCTTTTTTTCAAATCCTCCGAAACCGTGAAAAATGCCACCCTGTAGCATGTGCTCCGAGACCATGGACTATTAGCCTGGTATCCAGCCTGCTTCGCTACGTTCGGCGGATTTTTTTTCTCTCTTCGCTTATCAGTCTGGAAAGCCTCCTATCTCCAAGGGAGGCGGGACATGCCAAAAGCTTCGAAACCTAACGTGGCTTCTGATTGGTCTGTGGTGCGGGGCGGGACAAAGCACCAGTGAGACGTCATAGCAAAGCGCAGCTACTGCAGACAGAAAGCATGGAGGGTGGCGCTGGCTGATGACGTAGGTTGCCTAACGCTACTCTCATTCGTTGGAACAACATCCAATCAGCAACGACGTTGACTACGTAACATATGTAGTTCTAGTGTAGTTCTGCAAAACCTCCCAATGGGAGGCTTTCCAGACAGATAAGCGAAGAGAGAAAAAAAAATCCGCCGAACGTAGCGAAGCAGGCTGGATACCAGGCTAATGGACTATAGCCTGTCGCTTTTCAGTGATTTTCACCTTTTTTTCAAATCCTCCGAAACCGTGAAAAATGCCACCCTGTAGCATGTGCTCCGAGACCATGGACTATAGCCTGTCGCTTTTCAGTGATTTTCACTTTTTTTCAAATCCTCCGAAACCGTGAAAAATGCCACCCTGTAGCATGTGCTCCGAGACCATGGACTATAGCCTGTCGCTTTTCAGTGATTTTCACCTTTTTTTCAAATCCTCCGAAACCGTGAAAAATGCCACCCTGTAGCGTGTGCTCCGAGACCATGGACTATAGCCTGTCGCTTTTCAGTGATTTTCACCTTTTTTTTTAAATCCTCCGAAACCGTGAAAAATGCCACCCTGTAGCATGTGCTCCGAGACCATGGACTATAGCCTGTCGCTTTTCAGTGATTTTCACCTTTTTTTCAAATCCTCCGAAACCGTGAAAAATGCCACCCTGTAGCATGTGCTCCGAGACCATGGACTATAGCCTGTCGCTTTTCAGTGATTTTCACCTTTTTTTCAAATCCTCCGAAACCGTGAAAAATTCCACCCTGTAGCATGTGCTCCGAGACCATGGACTATAGCCTGTCGCTTTTCAGTGATTTTCACCTTTTTTTCAAATCCTCCGAAACCGTGAAAAATGCCACCCTGTAGCATGTGCTCCGAGACCATGGACTATAGCCTGTCGCTTTTCAGTGATTTTCACCTTTTTTTCAAATCCTCCGAAACCGTGGAAAATGCCACCCTGTAGCATGTGCTCCGAGACCATGGACTATAGCCTGTCGCTTTTCAGTGATTTTCACCTTTTTTTCAAATCCTCCGAAACCGTGAAAAATGCCACCCTGTAGCGTGTGCTCCGAGACCATGGACTATAGCCTGTCGCTTTTCAGTGATTTTCACCTTTTTTTTTAAATCCTCCGAAACCGTGAAAAATGCCACCCTGTAGCATGTGCTCCGAGACCATGGACTATAGCCTGTCGCTTTTCAGTGATTTTCACCTTTTTTTCAAATCCTCCGAAACCGTGAAAAATGCCACCCTGTAGCGTGTGCTCCGAGACCATGGACTATAGCCTGTCGCTTTTCAGTTATTTTCACCTTTTTTTCAAATCCTCCGAAACCGTGAAAAATGCCACCCTGTAGCGTGTGCTCCGAGACCATGGACTATAGCCTGTCGCTTTTCAGTGATTTTCACCTTTTTTTCAAATCCTCCGAAACCGTGAAAAATGCCACCCTGTAGCATGTACTCCGAGACCATGGACTATAGCCTGTCGCTTTTCAGTGATTTTCACCTTTTTTTCAAATCCTCCGAAACCGTGGAAAATGCCACCCTGTAGCATGTGCTCCGAGACCATGGACTATGGCCTGTCGCTTTTCAGTGATTTTCACCTTTTTTTTTAAATCCTCCGAAACCGTGAAAAATGCCACCCTGTAGCATGTGCTCCGAGACCATGGACTATAGCCTGTCGCTTTTCAGTGATTTTCACCTTTTTTTCAAATCCTCCGAAACCGTGAAAAATGCCACCCTGTAGCATGTGCTCCGAGACCATGGACTATTAGCCTGGTATCCAGTCTGCTTCGCTACGTTCGGCGGATTTTTTTTCTCTCTTCGCTTATCAGTCTGGAAAGCCTCCTATCTCCAAGGGAGGCGGGACATGCCAAAAGCTTCGAAACCTAACGTGGCTTCTGATTGGTCTGTGGTGCGGGGCGGGACAAAGCACCAGTGAGACGTCATAGCAAAGCGCAGCTACTGCAGACAGAAAGCATGGAGGGTGGCGCTGGCTGATGACGTAGGTTGCCTAACGCTACTCTCATTCGTTGGAACAACATCCAATCAGCAACGACGTTGACTACGTAACATATGTAGTTCTAGTGTAGTTCTGCAAAACCTCCCAATGGGAGGCTTTCCAGACTGATAAGCGAAGAGAGAAAAATAAATCCGCCGAACGTAGCGAAGCAGGCTGGATACCAGGCTAATGGACTATAGCCTGTCGCTTTTCAGTGATTTTCACCTTTTTTTCAAATCCTCCGAAACCGTGAAAAATGCCACCCTGTAGCATGTGCTCCGAGACCATGGACTATAGCCTGTCGCTTTTCAGTGATTTTCACCTTTTTTTCAAATCCTCCGAAACCGTGAAAAATGCCACCCTGTAGCATGTGCTCCGAGACCATGGACTATAGCCTGTCGCTTTTCAGTGATTTTCACCTTTTTTTCAAATCCTCCGAAACCGTGAAAAATGCCACCCTGTAGCGTGTGCTCCGAGACCATGGACTATAGCCTGTCGCTTTTCAGTGATTTTCACCTTTTTTTTTAAATCCTCCGAAACCGTGAAAAATGCCACCCTGTAGCATGTGCTCCGAGACCATGGACTATAGCCTGTCGCTTTTCAGTGATTTTCACCTTTTTTTCAAATCCTCCGAAACCGTGAAAAATGCCACCCTGTAGCATGTGCTCCGAGACCATGGACTATAGCCTGTCGCTTTTCAGTGATTTTCACCTTTTTTTCAAAGCCTCCGAAACCGTGAAAAATTCCACCCTGTAGCATGTGCTCCGAGACCATGGACTATAGCCTGTCGCTTTTCAGTGATTTTCACCTTTTTTTCAAATCCTCCGAAACCGTGAAAAATGCCACCCTGTAGCATGTGCTCCGAGACCATGGACTATAGCCTGTCGCTTTTCAGTGATTTTCACCTTTTTTTCAAATCCTCCGAAACCGTGGAAAATGCCACCCTGTAGCATGTGCTCCGAGACCATGGACTATAGCCTGTCGCTTTTCAGTGATTTTCACCTTTTTTTCAAATCCTCCGAAACCGTGAAAAATGCCACCCTGTAGCGTGTGCTCCGAGACCATGGACTATAGCCTGTCGCTTTTCAGTGATTTTCACCTTTTTTTTAAAATCCTCCGAAACCGTGAAAAATGCCACCCTGTAGCATGTGCTCCGAGACCATGGACTATAGCCTGTCGCTTTTCAGTGATTTTCACCTTTTTTTCAAATCCTCCGAAACCGTGAAAAATGCCACCCTGTAGCGTGTGCTCCGAGACCATGGACTATAGCCTGTCGCTTTTCAGTGATTTTCACCTTTTTTTCAAATCCTCCGAAACCGTGAAAAATGCCACCCTGTAGCATGTGCTCCGAGACCATGGACTATAGCCTGTCGCTTTTCAGTGATTTTCACCTTTTTTTCAAATCCTCCGAAACCGTGAAAAATGCCACCCTGTAGCATGTGCTCCGAGACCATGGACTATAGCCTGTCGCTTTTCAGTGATTTTCACCTTTTTTTCAAATCCTCCGAAACCGTGAAAAATGCCACCCTGTAGCGTGTGCTCCGAGACCATGGACTATAGCCTGTCGCTTTTCAGTGATTTTCACCTTTTTTTTTAAATCCTCCGAAACCGTGAAAAATGCCACCCTGTAGCATGTGCTCCGAGACCATGGACTATAGCCTGTCGCTTTTCAGTGATTTTCACCTTTTTTTCAAATCCTCCGAAACCGTGAAAAATGCCACCCTGTAGCATGTGCTCCGAGACCATGGACTATAGCCTGTCGCTTTTCAGTGATTTTCACCTTTTTTTCAAATCCTCCGAAACCGTGAAAAATGCCACCCTGTAGCATGTGCTCCGAGACCATGGACTATAGCCTGTCGCTTTTCAGTGATTTTCACCTTTTTTTCAAATCCTCCGAAACCGTGAAAAATGCCACCCTGTAGCATGTGCTCCGAGACCATGGACTATAGCCTGTCGCTTTTCAGTGATTTTCACCTTTTTTTTCAAATCCTCCGAAACCGTGAAAAATGCCACCCTGTAGCATGTGCTCCGAGACCATGGACTATAGCCTGTCGCTTTTCAGTGATTTTCACCTTTTTTTCAAATCCTCCGAAACCGTGAAAAATGCCACCCTGTAGCATGTGCTCCGAGACCATGGACTATAGCCTGTCGCTTTTCAGTGATTTTCACCTTTTTTTCAAATCCTCCGAAACCGTGAAAAATGTCACCCTGTAGCATGTGCTCCGAGACCATGGACTATAGCCTGTCGCTTTTCAGTGATTTTCACCTTTTTTTCAAATCCTCCGAAACCGTGAAAAATGCCACCCTGTAGCATGTGCTCCGAGACCATGGACTATAGCCTGTCGCTTTTCAGTGATTTTCACCTTTTTTTCAAATCCTCCGAAACCGTGAAAAATGCCACCCTGTAGCATGTGCTCCGAGACCATGGACTATAGCCTGTCGCTTTTCAGTGATTTTCACCTTTTTTTTTAAATCCTCCGAAACCGTGAAAAATGCCACCCTGTAGCATGTGCTCCGAGACCATGGACTATAGCCTGTCGCTTTTCAGTGATTTTCACCTTTTTTTCAAATCCTCCGAAACCGTGAAAAATGCCACCCTGTAGCGTGTGCTCCGAGACCATGGACTATAGCCTGTCGCTTTTCAGTGATTTTCACCTTTTTTTCAAATCCTCCGAAACCGTGAAAAATGCCACCCTGTAGCATGTGCTCCGAGACCATGGACTATAGCCTGTCGCTTTTCAGTGATTTTCACCTTTTTTTCAAATCCTCCGAAACCGTGAAAAATGCCACCCTGTAGCATGTGCTCCGAGACCATGGACTATAGCCTGTCGCTTTTCAGTGATTTTCACCTTTTTTTCAAATCCTCCGAAACCGTGAAAAATGCCACCCTGTAGCATGTGCTCCGAGACCATGGACTATAGCCTGTCGCTTTTCAGTGATTTTCACCTTTTTTTCAAATCCTCCGAAACCGTGAAAAATGCCACCCTGTAGCATGTGCTCCGAGACCATGGACTATAGCCTGTCGCTTTTCAGTGATTTTCACCTTTTTTTCAAATCCTCCGAAACCGTGAAAAATGTCACCCTGTAGCATGTGCTCCGAGACCATGGACTATAGCCTGTCGCTTTTCAGTGATTTTCACCTTTTTTTCAAATCCTCCGAAACCGTGAAAAATGCCACCCTGTAGCATGTGCTCCGAGACCATGGACTATAGCCTGTCGCTTTTCAGTGATTTTCACCTTTTTTTCAAATCCTCCGAAACCGTGAAAAATGCCACCCTGTAGCATGTGCTCCGAGACCATGGACTATAGCCTGTCGCTTTTCAGTGATTTTCACCTTTTTTTTTAAATCCTCCGAAACCGTGAAAAATGCCACCCTGTAGCATGTGCTCCGAGACCATGGACTATGGCCTGTCGCTTTTCAGTGATTTTCACCTTTTTTTCAAATCCTCCGAAACCGTGAAAAATGCCACCCTGTAGCGTGTGCTCCGAGACCATGGACTATAGCCTGTCGCTTTTCAGTGATTTTCACCTTTTTTTCAAATCCTCCGAAACCGTGAAAAATGCCACCCTGTAGCATGTGCTCCGAGACCATGGACTATAGCCTGTCGCTTTTCAGTGATTTTCACCTTTTTTTCAAATCCTCCGAAACCGTGAAAAATGCCACCCTGTAGCATGTGCTCCGAGACCATGGACTATTAGCCTGGTATCCAGCCTGCTTCGCTACGTTCGGCGGATTTTTTTTCTCTCTTCGCTTATCAGTCTGGAAAGCCTCCTATCTCCAAGGGAGGCGGGACATGCCAAAAGCTTCGAAACCTAACGTGGCTTCTGATTGGTCTGTGGTGCGGGGCGGGACAAAGCACCAGTGAGACGTCATAGCAAAGCGCAGCTACTGCAGACAGAAAGCATGGAGGGTGGCGCTGGCTGATGACGTAGGTTGCCTAACGCTACTCTCATTCGTTGGAACAACATCCAATCAGCAACGACGTTGACTACGTAACATATGTAGTTCTAGTGTAGTTCTGCAAAACCTCCCAATGGGAGGCTTTCCAGACAGATAAGCGAAGAGAGAAAAAAAAATCCGCCGAACGTAGCGAAGCAGGCTGGATACCAGGCTAATGGACTATAGCCTGTCGCTTTTCAGTGATTTTCACCTTTTTTTCAAATCCTCCGAAACCGTGAAAAATGCCACCCTGTAGCATGTGCTCCGAGACCATGGACTATAGCCTGTCGCTTTTCAGTGATTTTCACTTTTTTTCAAATCCTCCGAAACCGTGAAAAATGCCACCCTGTAGCATGTGCTCCGAGACCATGGACTATAGCCTGTCGCTTTTCAGTGATTTTCACCTTTTTTTCAAATCCTCCGAAACCGTGAAAAATGCCACCCTGTAGCGTGTGCTCCGAGACCATGGACTATAGCCTGTCGCTTTTCAGTGATTTTCACCTTTTTTTTTAAATCCTCCGAAACCGTGAAAAATGCCACCCTGTAGCATGTGCTCCGAGACCATGGACTATAGCCTGTCGCTTTTCAGTGATTTTCACCTTTTTTTCAAATCCTCCGAAACCGTGAAAAATGCCACCCTGTAGCATGTGCTCCGAGACCATGGACTATAGCCTGTCGCTTTTCAGTGATTTTCACCTTTTTTTCAAATCCTCCGAAACCGTGAAAAATTCCACCCTGTAGCATGTGCTCCGAGACCATGGACTATAGCCTGTCGCTTTTCAGTGATTTTCACCTTTTTTTCAAATCCTCCGAAACCGTGAAAAATGCCACCCTGTAGCATGTGCTCCGAGACCATGGACTATAGCCTGTCGCTTTTCAGTGATTTTCACCTTTTTTTCAAATCCTCCGAAACCGTGGAAAATGCCACCCTGTAGCATGTGCTCCGAGACCATGGACTATAGCCTGTCGCTTTTCAGTGATTTTCACCTTTTTTTCAAATCCTCCGAAACCGTGAAAAATGCCACCCTGTAGCGTGTGCTCCGAGACCATGGACTATAGCCTGTCGCTTTTCAGTGATTTTCACCTTTTTTTTTAAATCCTCCGAAACCGTGAAAAATGCCACCCTGTAGCATGTGCTCCGAGACCATGGACTATAGCCTGTCGCTTTTCAGTGATTTTCACCTTTTTTTCAAATCCTCCGAAACCGTGAAAAATGCCACCCTGTAGCGTGTGCTCCGAGACCATGGACTATAGCCTGTCGCTTTTCAGTTATTTTCACCTTTTTTTCAAATCCTCCGAAACCGTGAAAAATGCCACCCTGTAGCGTGTGCTCCGAGACCATGGACTATAGCCTGTCGCTTTTCAGTGATTTTCACCTTTTTTTCAAATCCTCCGAAACCGTGAAAAATGCCACCCTGTAGCATGTACTCCGAGACCATGGACTATAGCCTGTCGCTTTTCAGTGATTTTCACCTTTTTTTCAAATCCTCCGAAACCGTGGAAAATGCCACCCTGTAGCATGTGCTCCGAGACCATGGACTATGGCCTGTCGCTTTTCAGTGATTTTCACCTTTTTTTTTAAATCCTCCGAAACCGTGAAAAATGCCACCCTGTAGCATGTGCTCCGAGACCATGGACTATAGCCTGTCGCTTTTCAGTGATTTTCACCTTTTTTTCAAATCCTCCGAAACCGTGAAAAATGCCACCCTGTAGCATGTGCTCCGAGACCATGGACTATTAGCCTGGTATCCAGTCTGCTTCGCTACGTTCGGCGGATTTTTTATCTCTCTTCGCTTATCAGTCTGGAAAGCCTCCTATCTCCAAGGGAGGCGGGACATGCCAAAAGCTTCGAAACCTAACGTGGCTTCTGATTGGTCTGTGGTGCGGGGCGGGACAAAGCACCAGTGAGACGTCATAGCAAAGCGCAGCTACTGCAGACAGAAAGCATGGAGGGTGGCGCTGGCTGATGACGTAGGTTGCCTAACGCTACTCTCATTCGTTGGAACAACATCCAATCAGCAACGACGTTGACTACGTAACATATGTAGTTCTAGTGTAGTTCTGCAAAACCTCCCAATGGGAGGCTTTCCAGACTGATAAGCGAAGAGAGAAAAATAAATCCGCCGAACGTAGCGAAGCAGGCTGGATACCAGGCTAATGGACTATAGCCTGTCGCTTTTCAGTGATTTTCACCTTTTTTTCAAATCCTCCGAAACCGTGAAAAATGCCACCCTGTAGCATGTGCTCCGAGACCATGGACTATAGCCTGTCGCTTTTCAGTGATTTTCACCTTTTTTTCAAATCCTCCGAAACCGTGAAAAATGCCACCCTGTAGCATGTGCTCCGAGACCATGGACTATAGCCTGTCGCTTTTCAGTGATTTTCACCTTTTTTTCAAATCCTCCGAAACCGTGAAAAATGCCACCCTGTAGCGTGTGCTCCGAGACCATGGACTATAGCCTGTCGCTTTTCAGTGATTTTCACCTTTTTTTTTAAATCCTCCGAAACCGTGAAAAATGCCACCCTGTAGCATGTGCTCCGAGACCATGGACTATAGCCTGTCGCTTTTCAGTGATTTTCACCTTTTTTTCAAATCCTCCGAAACCGTGAAAAATGCCACCCTGTAGCATGTGCTCCGAGACCATGGACTATAGCCTGTCGCTTTTCAGTGATTTTCACCTTTTTTTCAAAGCCTCCGAAACCGTGAAAAATTCCACCCTGTAGCATGTGCTCCGAGACCATGGACTATAGCCTGTCGCTTTTCAGTGATTTTCACCTTTTTTTCAAATCCTCCGAAACCGTGAAAAATGCCACCCTGTAGCATGTGCTCCGAGACCATGGACTATAGCCTGTCGCTTTTCAGTGATTTTCACCTTTTTTTCAAATCCTCCGAAACCGTGGAAAATGCCACCCTGTAGCATGTGCTCCGAGACCATGGACTATAGCCTGTCGCTTTTCAGTGATTTTCACCTTTTTTTCAAATCCTCCGAAACCGTGAAAAATGCCACCCTGTAGCGTGTGCTCCGAGACCATGGACTATAGCCTGTCGCTTTTCAGTGATTTTCACCTTTTTTTTTAAATCCTCCGAAACCGTGAAAAATGCCACCCTGTAGCATGTGCTCCGAGACCATGGACTATAGCCTGTCGCTTTTCAGTGATTTTCACCTTTTTTTCAAATCCTCCGAAACCGTGAAAAATGCCACCCTGTAGCGTGTGCTCCGAGACCATGGACTATAGCCTGTCGCTTTTCAGTGATTTTCACCTTTTTTTCAAATCCTCCGAAACCGTGAAAAATGCCACCCTGTAGCATGTGCTCCGAGACCATGGACTATAGCCTGTCGCTTTTCAGTGATTTTCACCTTTTTTTCAAATCCTCCGAAACCGTGAAAAATGCCACCCTGTAGCATGTGCTCCGAGACCATGGACTATAGCCTGTCGCTTTTCAGTGATTTTCACCTTTTTTTCAAATCCTCCGAAACCGTGAAAAATGCCACCCTGTAGCGTGTGCTCCGAGACCATGGACTATAGCCTGTCGCTTTTCAGTGATTTTCACCTTTTTTTTTAAATCCTCCGAAACCGTGAAAAATGCCACCCTGTAGCATGTGCTCCGAGACCATGGACTATAGCCTGTCGCTTTTCAGTGATTTTCACCTTTTTTTCAAATCCTCCGAAACCGTGAAAAATGCCACCCTGTAGCATGTGCTCCGAGCCATGGACTATAGCCTGTCGCTTTTCAGTGATTTTCACCTTTTTTTCAAATCCTCCGAAACCGTGAAAAATTCCACCCTGTAGCATGTGCTCCGAGACCATGGACTATAGCCTGTCGCTTTTCAGTGATTTTCACCTTTTTTTCAAATCCTCCGAAACCGTGAAAAATGCCACCCTGTAGCATGTGCTCCGAGACCATGGACTATAGCCTGTCGCTTTTCAGTGATTTTCACCTTTTTTTCAAATCCTCCGAAACCGTGAAAAATGCCACCCTGTAGCGTGTGCTCCGAGACCATGGACTATAGCCTGTCGCTTTTCAGTGATTTTCACCTTTTTTTTTAAATCCTCCGAAACCGTGAAAAATGCCACCCTGTAGCATGTGCTCCGAGGACCATGGACTATAGCCTGTCGCTTTTCAGTGATTTTCACCTTTTTTTCAAATCCTCCGAAACCGTGAAAAATGCCACCCTGTAGCGTGTGCTCCGAGACCATGGACTATAGCCTGTCGCTTTCAGTGATTTTCACCTTTTTTTCAAATCCTCCGAAACCGTGAAAAATGCCACCCTGTAGCGTGTGCTCCGAGACCATGGACTATAGCCTGTCGCTTTTCAGTGATTTTCACCTTTTTTTTCAAATCCTCCGAAACCGTGAAAAATGCCACCCTGTAGCATGTACTCCGAGACCATGGACTATAGCCTGTCGCTTTTCAGTGATTTTCATTTTTTTTTCAAATCCTCCGAAACCGTGAAAAATGCCACCCTGTAGCATGTGCTCCGAGACCATGGACTATAGCCTGTCGCTTTTCAGTGATTTTCACCTTTTTTTCAAATCCTCCGAAACAGTGGAAAATGCCACCCTGTAGCATGTGCTCCGAGACCATGGACTATAGCCTGTCGCTTTTCAGTGATTTTCACCTTTTTTTCAAATCCTCCGAAACCGTGAAAAATGCCACCCTGTAGCATGTGCTCCGAGACCATGGACTATAGCCTGTCGCTTTTCAGTGATTTTCACCTTTTTTTCAAATCCTCCGAAACCGTGAAAAATACCACACTGTAGCGTGTGCTCCGAGACCATGGACTATAGCCTGTCGCTTTTCAGTGATTTTCACCTTTTTTTCAAATCCTCCGAAACCGTGAAAAATGGCACCCTGTAGCATGTGCTCCGAGACCATGGACTATAGCCTGTCGCTTTTCAGTGATTTTCACCTTTTTTTCAAATCCTCCGAAACCGTGAAAAATGCCACCCTGTAGCATGTGCTCCGAGACCATGGACTATAGCCTGTCGCTTTTCAGTGATTTTCACCTTTTTTTCAAATCCTCCGAAACCGTGAAAAATGCCACCCTGTAGCATGTGCTCCGAGACCATGGACTATAGCCTGTCGCTTTTCAGTGATTTTCACCTTTTTTTTAAATCCTCCGAAACCGTGAAAAATGCCACCCTGTAGCATGTGCTCCGAGACCATGGACTATAGCCTGTCGCTTTTCAGTGATTTTCACCTTTTTTCAAATCCTCCGAAACCGTGAAAAATGCCACCCTGTAGCATGTGCTCCGAGACCATGGACTATAGCCTGTCGCTTTTCAGTGATTTTCACCTTTTTTTCAAATCCTCCGAAACCGTGAAAATTCCACCCTGTAGCATGTGCTCCGAGACCATGGACTATAGCCTGTCGCTTTTCAGTGATTTTCACCTTTTTTTCAAATCCTCCGAAACCGTGAAAAATGCCACCCTGTAGCATGTGCTCCGAGACCATGGACTATAGCCTGTCGCTTTTCAGTGATTTTCACCTTTTTTTCAAATCCTCCGAAACCGTGAAAAATGCCACCCTGTAGCATGTGCTCCGAGACCATGGACTATAGCCTGTCGCTTTTCAGTGATTTTCACCTTTTTTTCAAATCCTCCGAAACCGTGAAAAAAGGCACCCTGTAGCATGTGCTCCGAGACCATGGACTATAGCCTGTCGCTTTTCAGTGATTTTCACCTTTTTTTCAAATCCTCCGAAACCGTGAAAAATGCCACCCTGTAGCATGTGCTCCGAGACCATGGACTATAGCCTGTCGCTTTTCAGTGATTTTCACATTTTTTTCAAATCCTCCGAAACCGTGAAAAATGCCACCCTGTAGCATGTGCTCCGAGACCATGGACTATAGCCTGTCGCTTTTCAGTGATTTTCACCTTTTTTCAAATCCTCCGAAACCGTGAAAAATGCCACCCTGTAGCATGTGCTCCGAGACCATGGACTATAGCCTGTCGCTTTTTAGTGATTTTCACCTTTTTTTCAAATCCTCCGAAACCGTGAAAAATGCCACCCTGTAGCATGTGCTCCGAGACCATGGACTATAGCATGTCGCTTTTCAGTGATTTTCATCTTTTTTCTCAAATCCTCCGAAACCGTGAAAAATGCCACCCTGTAGCATGTGCTCCGAGACCATGGACTATAATAGCCTGTCGCTTTTCAGTGATATTTTCACCTTTTTTTCAAATCCTCCGAAACCGTGAAAAATGGCCACCCTGTAGCATGTGCTCCGAGACCATGGACTATAGCCTGTCGCTTTTCAGTGATTTTCACCTTTTTTTCAAATCCTCCGAAACCGTGAAAAATGCCACCCTGTAGCATGTGCTCCGAGACCATGGACTATAGCCTGTCGCTTTTCAGTGATTTTCACCTTTTTTTCAAATCCTCCGAAACCGTGAAAAATGCCACCCTGTAGCATGTGCTCCGAGACCATGGACTATAGCCTGTCGCTTTTCAGTGATTTTCACCTTTTTTTCAAATCCTCCGAAACCGTGAAAAATGCCACCCTGTAGCATGTGCTCCGAGACCATGGACTATAGCCTGTCGCTTTTCAGTGATTTTCACCTTTTTTTCAAATCCTCCGAAACCGTGAAAAATGTCACCCTGTAGCATGTGCTCCGAGACCATGGACTATAGCCTGTCGCTTTTCAGTGATTTTCACCTTTTTTTCAAATCCTCCGAAACCGTGAAAAATGCCACCCTGTAGCATGTGCTCCGAGACCATGGACTATAGCCTGTCGCTTTTCAGTGATTTTCACCTTTTTTTCAAATCCTCCGAAACCGTGAAAAATGCCACCCTGTAGCATGTGCTCCGAGACCATGGACTATAGCCTGTCGCTTTTCAGTGATTTTCACCTTTTTTTTCAAATCCTCCGAAACCGTGAAAAATGCCACCCTGTAGCATGTGCTCCGAGACCATGGACTATAGCCTGTCGCTTTTCAGTGATTTTCACCTTTTTTTCAAATCCTCCGAAACCGTGAAAAATGCCACCCTGTAGCATGTGCTCCGAGACCATGGACTATAGCCTGTCGCTTTTCAGTGATTTTCACCTTTTTTTCAAATCCTCCGAAACCGTGAAAAATGCCACCCTGTAGCATGTGCTCCGAGACCATGGACTATAGCCTGTCGCTTTTCAGTGATTTTCACCTTTTTTTCAAATCCTCCGAAACCGTGAAAAATGCCACCCTGTAGCATGTGCTCCGAGACCATGGACTATAGCCTGTCGCTTTTCAGTGATTTTCACCTTTTTTTCAAATCCTCCGAAACCGTGAAAAATGCCACCCTGTAGCATGTGCTCCGAGACCATGGACTATAGCCTGTCGCTTTTCAGTGATTTTCACCTTTTTTTTTAAATCCTCCGAAACCGTGAAAAATGCCACCCTGTAGCATGTGCTCCGAGACCATGGACTATAGCCTGTCGCTTTTCAGTGATTTTCACCTTTTTTTCAAATCCTCCGAAACCGTGAAAAATGCCACCCTGTAGCGTGTGCTCCGAGACCATGGACTATAGCCTGTCGCTTTTCAGTGATTTTCACCTTTTTTTCAAATCCTCCGAAACCGTGAAAAATGCCACCCTGTAGCATGTGCTCCGAGACCATGGACTATAGCCTGTCGCTTTTCAGTGATTTTCACCTTTTTTTCAAATCCTCCGAAACCGTGAAAAATGCCACCCTGTAGCATGTGCTCCGAGACCATGGACTATAGCCTGTCGCTTTTCAGTGATTTTCACCTTTTTTTCAAATCCTCCGAAACCGTGAAAAATGCCACCCTGTAGCATGTGCTCCGAGACCATGGACTATAGCCTGTCGCTTTTCAGTGATTTTCACCTTTTTTTCAAATCCTCCGAAACCGTGAAAAATGCCACCCTGTAGCATGTGCTCCGAGACCATGGACTATAGCCTGTCGCTTTTCAGTGATTTTCACCTTTTTTTCAAATCCTCCGAAACCGTGAAAAATGCCACCCTGTAGCATGTGCTCCGAGACCATGGACTATAGCCTGTCGCTTTTCAGTGATTTTCACTTTTTTTCAAATCCTCCGAAACCGTGAAAAATGCCACCCTGTAGCATGTGCTCCGAGACCATGGACTATAGCCTGTCGCTTTTCAGTGATTTTCACCTTTTTTTCAAATCCTCCGAAACCGTGAAAAATGCCACCCTGTAGCGTGTGCTCCGAGACCATGGACTATAGCCTGTCGCTTTTCAGTGATTTTCACCTTTTTTTTTAAATCCTCCGAAACCGTGAAAAATGCCACCCTGTAGCATGTGCTCCGAGACCATGGACTATAGCCTGTCGCTTTTCAGTGATTTTCACCTTTTTTTCAAATCCTCCGAAACCGTGAAAAATGCCACCCTGTAGCATGTGCTCCGAGACCATGGACTATAGCCTGTCGCTTTTCAGTGATTTTCACCTTTTTTTCAAATCCTCCGAAACCGTGAAAAATTCCACCCTGTAGCATGTGCTCCGAGACCATGGACTATAGCCTGTCGCTTTTCAGTGATTTTCACCTTTTTTTCAAATCCTCCGAAACCGTGAAAAATGCCACCCTGTAGCATGTGCTCCGAGACCATGGACTATAGCCTGTCGCTTTTCAGTGATTTTCACCTTTTTTTCAAATCCTCCGAAACCGTGGAAAATGCCACCCTGTAGCATGTGCTCCGAGACCATGGACTATAGCCTGTCGCTTTTCAGTGATTTTCACCTTTTTTTCAAATCCTCCGAAACCGTGAAAAATGCCACCCTGTAGCGTGTGCTCCGAGACCATGGACTATAGCCTGTCGCTTTTCAGTGATTTTCACCTTTTTTTTTAAATCCTCCGAAACCGTGAAAAATGCCACCCTGTAGCATGTGCTCCGAGACCATGGACTATAGCCTGTCGCTTTTCAGTGATTTTCACCTTTTTTTCAAATCCTCCGAAACCGTGAAAAATGCCACCCTGTAGCGTGTGCTCCGAGACCATGGACTATAGCCTGTCGCTTTTCAGTTATTTTCACCTTTTTTTCAAATCCTCCGAAACCGTGAAAAATGCCACCCTGTAGCGTGTGCTCCGAGACCATGGACTATAGCCTGTCGCTTTTCAGTGATTTTCACCTTTTTTTCAAATCCTCCGAAACCGTGAAAAATGCCACCCTGTAGCATGTACTCCGAGACCATGGACTATAGCCTGTCGCTTTTCAGTGATTTTCACCTTTTTTTCAAATCCTCCGAAACCGTGGAAAATGCCACCCTGTAGCATGTGCTCCGAGACCATGGACTATGGCCTGTCGCTTTTCAGTGATTTTCACCTTTTTTTTTAAATCCTCCGAAACCGTGAAAAATGCCACCCTGTAGCATGTGCTCCGAGACCATGGACTATAGCCTGTCGCTTTTCAGTGATTTTCACCTTTTTTTCAAATCCTCCGAAACCGTGAAAAATGCCACCCTGTAGCATGTGCTCCGAGACCATGGACTATTAGCCTGGTATCCAGTCTGCTTCGCTACGTTCGGCGGATTTTTTTTCTCTCTTCGCTTATCAGTCTGGAAAGCCTCCTATCTCCAAGGGAGGCGGGACATGCCAAAAGCTTCGAAACCTAACGTGGCTTCTGATTGGTCTGTGGTGCGGGGCGGGACAAAGCACCAGTGAGACGTCATAGCAAAGCGCAGCTACTGCAGACAGAAAGCATGGAGGGTGGCGCTGGCTGATGACGTAGGTTGCCTAACGCTACTCTCATTCGTTGGAACAACATCCAATCAGCAACGACGTTGACTACGTAACATATGTAGTTCTAGTGTAGTTCTGCAAAACCTCCCAATGGGAGGCTTTCCAGACTGATAAGCGAAGAGAGAAAAATAAATCCGCCGAACGTAGCGAAGCAGGCTGGATACCAGGCTAATGGACTATAGCCTGTCGCTTTTCAGTGATTTTCACCTTTTTTTCAAATCCTCCGAAACCGTGAAAAATGCCACCCTGTAGCATGTGCTCCGAGACCATGGACTATAGCCTGTCGCTTTTCAGTGATTTTCACCTTTTTTTCAAATCCTCCGAAACCGTGAAAAATGCCACCCTGTAGCATGTGCTCCGAGACCATGGACTATAGCCTGTCGCTTTTCAGTGATTTTCACCTTTTTTTCAAATCCTCCGAAACCGTGAAAAATGCCACCCTGTAGCGTGTGCTCCGAGACCATGGACTATAGCCTGTCGCTTTTCAGTGATTTTCACCTTTTTTTTTAAATCCTCCGAAACCGTGAAAAATGCCACCCTGTAGCATGTGCTCCGAGACCATGGACTATAGCCTGTCGCTTTTCAGTGATTTTCACCTTTTTTTCAAATCCTCCGAAACCGTGAAAAATGCCACCCTGTAGCATGTGCTCCGAGACCATGGACTATAGCCTGTCGCTTTTCAGTGATTTTCACCTTTTTTTCAAAGCCTCCGAAACCGTGAAAAATTCCACCCTGTAGCATGTGCTCCGAGACCATGGACTATAGCCTGTCGCTTTTCAGTGATTTTCACCTTTTTTTCAAATCCTCCGAAACCGTGAAAAATGCCACCCTGTAGCATGTGCTCCGAGACCATGGACTATAGCCTGTCGCTTTTCAGTGATTTTCACCTTTTTTTCAAATCCTCCGAAACCGTGGAAAATGCCACCCTGTAGCATGTGCTCCGAGACCATGGACTATAGCCTGTCGCTTTTCAGTGATTTTCACCTTTTTTTCAAATCCTCCGAAACCGTGAAAAATGCCACCCTGTAGCGTGTGCTCCGAGACCATGGACTATAGCCTGTCGCTTTTCAGTGATTTTCACCTTTTTTTTTAAATCCTCCGAAACCGTGAAAAATGCCACCCTGTAGCATGTGCTCCGAGACCATGGACTATAGCCTGTCGCTTTTCAGTGATTTTCACCTTTTTTTCAAATCCTCCGAAACCGTGAAAAATGCCACCCTGTAGCGTGTGCTCCGAGACCATGGACTATAGCCTGTCGCTTTTCAGTGATTTTCACCTTTTTTTCAAATCCTCCGAAACCGTGAAAAATGCCACCCTGTAGCATGTGCTCCGAGACCATGGACTATAGCCTGTCGCTTTTCAGTGATTTTCACCTTTTTTTCAAATCCTCCGAAACCGTGAAAAATGCCACCCTGTAGCATGTGCTCCGAGACCATGGACTATAGCCTGTCGCTTTTCAGTGATTTTCACCTTTTTTTCAAATCCTCCGAAACCGTGAAAAATGCCACCCTGTAGCGTGTGCTCCGAGACCATGGACTATAGCCTGTCGCTTTTCAGTGATTTTCACCTTTTTTTTTAAATCCTCCGAAACCGTGAAAAATGCCACCCTGTAGCATGTGCTCCGAGACCATGGACTATAGCCTGTCGCTTTTCAGTGATTTTCACCTTTTTTTCAAATCCTCCGAAACCGTGAAAAATGCCACCCTGTAGCATGTGCTCCGAGACCATGGACTATAGCCTGTCGCTTTTCAGTGATTTTCACCTTTTTTTCAAATCCTCCGAAACCGTGAAAAATTCCACCCTGTAGCATGTGCTCCGAGACCATGGACTATAGCCTGTCGCTTTTCAGTGATTTTCACCTTTTTTTCAAATCCTCCGAAACCGTGAAAAATGCCACCCTGTAGCATGTGCTCCGAGACCATGGACTATAGCCTGTCGCTTTTCAGTGATTTTCACCTTTTTTTCAAATCCTCCGAAACCGTGAAAAATGCCACCCTGTAGCGTGTGCTCCGAGACCATGGACTATAGCCTGTCGCTTTTCAGTGATTTTCACCTTTTTTTTTAAATCCTCCGAAACCGTGAAAAATGCCACCCTGTAGCATGTGCTCCGAGACCATGGACTATAGCCTGTCGCTTTTCAGTGATTTTCACCTTTTTTTCAAATCCTCCGAAACCGTGAAAAATGCCACCCTGTAGCGTGTGCTCCGAGACCATGGACTATAGCCTGTCGCTTTTCAGTGATTTTCACCTTTTTTTCAAATCCTCCGAAACCGTGAAAAATGCCACCCTGTAGCGTGTGCTCCGAGACCATGGACTATAGCCTGTCGCTTTTCAGTGATTTTCACCTTTTTTTCAAATCCTCCGAAACCGTGAAAAATGCCACCCTGTAGCATGTACTCCGAGACCATGGACTATAGCCTGTCGCTTTTCAGTGATTTTCATTTTTTTTTCAAATCCTCCGAAACCGTGAAAAATGCCACCCTGTAGCATGTGCTCCGAGACCATGGACTATAGCCTGTCGCTTTTCAGTGATTTTCACCTTTTTTTCAAATCCTCCGAAACAGTGGAAAATGCCACCCTGTAGCATGTGCTCCGAGACCATGGACTATAGCCTGTCGCTTTTCAGTGATTTTCACCTTTTTTTCAAATCCTCCGAAACCGTGAAAAATGCCACCCTGTAGCATGTGCTCCGAGACCATGGACTATAGCCTGTCGCTTTTCAGTGATTTTCACCTTTTTTTCAAATCCTCCGAAACCGTGAAAAATACCACACTGTAGCGTGTGCTCCGAGACCATGGACTATAGCCTGTCGCTTTTCAGTGATTTTCACCTTTTTTTCAAATCCTCCGAAACCGTGAAAAATGGCACCCTGTAGCATGTGCTCCGAGACCATGGACTATAGCCTGTCGCTTTTCAGTGATTTTCACCTTTTTTTCAAATCCTCCGAAACCGTGAAAAATGCCACCCTGTAGCATGTGCTCCGAGACCATGGACTATAGCCTGTCGCTTTTCAGTGATTTTCACCTTTTTTTCAAATCCTCCGAAACCGTGAAAAATGCCACCCTGTAGCATGTGCTCCGAGACCATGGACTATAGCCTGTCGCTTTTCAGTGATTTTCACCTTTTTTTTTAAATCCTCCGAAACCGTGAAAAATGCCACCCTGTAGCATGTGCTCCGAGACCATGGACTATAGCCTGTCGCTTTTCAGTGATTTTCACCTTTTTTTCAAATCCTCCGAAACCGTGAAAAATGCCACCCTGTAGCATGTGCTCCGAGACCATGGACTATAGCCTGTCGCTTTTCAGTGATTTTCACCTTTTTTTCAAATCCTCCGAAACCGTGAAAAATTCCACCCTGTAGCATGTGCTCCGAGACCATGGACTATAGCCTGTCGCTTTTCAGTGATTTTCACCTTTTTTTCAAATCCTCCGAAACCGTGAAAAATGCCACCCTGTAGCATGTGCTCCGAGACCATGGACTATAGCCTGTCGCTTTTCAGTGATTTTCACCTTTTTTTCAAATCCTCCGAAACCGTGAAAAATGCCACCCTGTAGCATGTGCTCCGAGACCATGGACTATAGCCTGTCGCTTTTCAGTGATTTTCACCTTTTTTTCAAATCCTCCGAAACCGTGAAAAAAGGCACCCTGTAGCATGTGCTCCGAGACCATGGACTATAGCCTGTCGCTTTTCAGTGATTTTCACCTTTTTTTCAAATCCTCCGAAACCGTGAAAAATGCCACCCTGTAGCATGTGCTCCGAGACCATGGACTATAGCCTGTCGCTTTTCAGTGATTTTCACATTTTTTTCAAATCCTCCGAAACCGTGAAAAATGCCACCCTGTAGCATGTGCTCCGAGACCATGGACTATAGCCTGTCGCTTTTCAGTGATTTTCACCTTTTTTTCAAATCCTCCGAAACCGTGAAAAATGCCACCCTGTAGCATGTGCTCCGAGACCATGGACTATAGCCTGTCGCTTTTTAGTGATTTTCACCTTTTTTTCAAATCCTCCGAAACCGTGAAAAATGCCACCCTGTAGCATGTGCTCCGAGACCATGGACTATAGCATGTCGCTTTTCAGTGATTTTCATCTTTTTTCTCAAATCCTCCGAAACCGTGAAAAATGCCACCCTGTAGCATGTGCTCCGAGACCATGGACTATAATAGCCTGTCGCTTTTCAGTGATTTTCACCTTTTTTTCAAATCCTCCGAAACCGTGAAAAATGGCACCCTGTAGCATGTGCTCCGAGACCATGGACTATAGCCTGTCGCTTTTCAGTGATTTTCACCTTTTTTTCAAATCCTCCGAAACCGTGAAAAATGCCACCCTGTAGCATGTGCTCCGAGACCATGGACTATATATAGCCTGTCGCTTTTCAGTGATTTTCACCTTTTTTTCAAATCCTCCGAAACCGTGAAAAATGCCACCCTGTAGCATGTGCTCCGAGACCATGGACTATAGCCTGTCGCTTTTCAGTGATTTTCACCTTTTTTTCAAATCCTCCGAAACCGTGAAAAATGCCACCCTGTAGCATGTGCTCCGAGACCATGGACTATAGCCTGTCGCTTTTCAGTGATTTTCACCTTTTTTCAAATCCTCCGAAACCGTGAAAAATGTCACCCTGTAGCATGTGCTCCGAGACCATGGACTATAGCCTGTCGCTTTTCAGTGATTTTCACCTTTTTTTCAAATCCTCCGAAACCGTGAAAAATGCCACCCTGTAGCATGTGCTCCGAGACCATGGACTATAGCCTGTCGCTTTTCAGTGATTTTCACCTTTTTTTCAAATCCTCCGAAACCGTGAAAAATGCCACCCTGTAGCATGTGCTCCGAGACCATGGACTATAGCCTGTCGCTTTTCAGTGATTTTCACCTTTTTTTTCAAATCCTCCGAAACCGTGAAAAATGCCACCCTGTAGCATGTGCTCCGAGACCATGGACTATAGCCTGTCGCTTTTCAGTGATTTTCACCTTTTTTTCAAATCCTCCGAAACCGTGAAAAATGCCACCCTGTAGCATGTGCTCCGAGACCATGGACTATAGCCTGTCGCTTTTCAGTGATTTTCACCTTTTTTTCAAATCCTCCGAAACCGTGAAAAATGTCACCCTGTAGCATGTGCTCCGAGACCATGGACTATAGCCTGTCGCTTTTCAGTGATTTTCACCTTTTTTTCAAATCCTCCGAAACCGTGAAAAATGCCACCCTGTAGCATGTGCTCCGAGACCATGGACTATAGCCTGTCGCTTTTCAGTGATTTTCACCTTTTTTTCAAATCCTCCGAAACCGTGAAAAATGCCACCCTGTAGCATGTGCTCCGAGACCATGGACTATAGCCTGTCGCTTTTCAGTGATTTTCACCTTTTTTTTTAAATCCTCCGAAACCGTGAAAAATGCCACCCTGTAGCATGTGCTCCGAGACCATGGACTATAGCCTGTCGCTTTTCAGTGATTTTCACCTTTTTTTCAAATCCTCCGAAACCGTGAAAAATGCCACCCTGTAGCGTGTGCTCCGAGACCATGGACTATAGCCTGTCGCTTTTCAGTGATTTTCACCTTTTTTTCAAATCCTCCGAAACCGTGAAAAATGCCACCCTGTAGCATGTGCTCCGAGACCATGGACTATAGCCTGTCGCTTTTCAGTGATTTTCACCTTTTTTTCAAATCCTCCGAAACCGTGAAAAATGCCACCCTGTAGCATGTGCTCCGAGACCATGGACTATAGCCTGTCGCTTTTCAGTGATTTTCACCTTTTTTTCAAATCCTCCGAAACCGTGAAAAATGCCACCCTGTAGCATGTGCTCCGAGACCATGGACTATAGCCTGTCGCTTTTCAGTGATTTTCACCTTTTTTTCAAATCCTCCGAAACCGTGAAAAATGCCACCCTGTAGCATGTGCTCCGAGACCATGGACTATAGCCTGTCGCTTTTCAGTGATTTTCACCTTTTTTTCAAATCCTCCGAAACCGTGAAAAATGTCACCCTGTAGCATGTGCTCCGAGACCATGGACTATAGCCTGTCGCTTTTCAGTGATTTTCACCTTTTTTTCAAATCCTCCGAAACCGTGAAAAATGCCACCCTGTAGCATGTGCTCCGAGACCATGGACTATAGCCTGTCGCTTTTCAGTGATTTTCACCTTTTTTTCAAATCCTCCGAAACCGTGAAAAATGCCACCCTGTAGCATGTGCTCCGAGACCATGGACTATAGCCTGTCGCTTTTCAGTGATTTTCACCTTTTTTTTTAAATCCTCCGAAACCGTGAAAAATGCCACCCTGTAGCATGTGCTCCGAGACCATGGACTATGGCCTGTCGCTTTTCAGTGATTTTCACCTTTTTTTCAAATCCTCCGAAACCGTGAAAAATGCCACCCTGTAGCGTGTGCTCCGAGACCATGGACTATAGCCTGTCGCTTTTCAGTGATTTTCACCTTTTTTTCAAATCCTCCGAAACCGTGAAAAATGCCACCCTGTAGCATGTGCTCCGAGACCATGGACTATAGCCTGTCGCTTTTCAGTGATTTTCACCTTTTTTTCAAATCCTCCGAAACCGTGAAAAATGCCACCCTGTAGCATGTGCTCCGAGACCATGGACTATTAGCCTGGTATCCAGCCTGCTTCGCTACGTTCGGCGGATTTTTTTTCTCTCTTCGCTTATCAGTCTGGAAAGCCTCCTATCTCCAAGGGAGGCGGGACATGCCAAAAGCTTCGAAACCTAACGTGGCTTCTGATTGGTCTGTGGTGCGGGGCGGGACAAAGCACCAGTGAGACGTCATAGCAAAGCGCAGCTACTGCAGACAGAAAGCATGGAGGGTGGCGCTGGCTGATGACGTAGGTTGCCTAACGCTACTCTCATTCGTTGGAACAACATCCAATCAGCAACGACGTTGACTACGTAACATATGTAGTTCTAGTGTAGTTCTGCAAAACCTCCCAATGGGAGGCTTTCCAGACAGATAAGCGAAGAGAGAAAAAAAAATCCGCCGAACGTAGCGAAGCAGGCTGGATACCAGGCTAATGGACTATAGCCTGTCGCTTTTCAGTGATTTTCACCTTTTTTTCAAATCCTCCGAAACCGTGAAAAATGCCACCCTGTAGCATGTGCTCCGAGACCATGGACTATAGCCTGTCGCTTTTCAGTGATTTTCACTTTTTTTCAAATCCTCCGAAACCGTGAAAAATGCCACCCTGTAGCATGTGCTCCGAGACCATGGACTATAGCCTGTCGCTTTTCAGTGATTTTCACCTTTTTTTCAAATCCTCCGAAACCGTGAAAAATGCCACCCTGTAGCGTGTGCTCCGAGACCATGGACTATAGCCTGTCGCTTTTCAGTGATTTTCACCTTTTTTTTTAAATCCTCCGAAACCGTGAAAAATGCCACCCTGTAGCATGTGCTCCGAGACCATGGACTATAGCCTGTCGCTTTTCAGTGATTTTCACCTTTTTTTCAAATCCTCCGAAACCGTGAAAAATGCCACCCTGTAGCATGTGCTCCGAGACCATGGACTATAGCCTGTCGCTTTTCAGTGATTTTCACCTTTTTTTCAAATCCTCCGAAACCGTGAAAAATTCCACCCTGTAGCATGTGCTCCGAGACCATGGACTATAGCCTGTCGCTTTTCAGTGATTTTCACCTTTTTTTCAAATCCTCCGAAACCGTGAAAAATGCCACCCTGTAGCATGTGCTCCGAGACCATGGACTATAGCCTGTCGCTTTTCAGTGATTTTCACCTTTTTTTCAAATCCTCCGAAACCGTGGAAAATGCCACCCTGTAGCATGTGCTCCGAGACCATGGACTATAGCCTGTCGCTTTTCAGTGATTTTCACCTTTTTTTCAAATCCTCCGAAACCGTGAAAAATGCCACCCTGTAGCGTGTGCTCCGAGACCATGGACTATAGCCTGTCGCTTTTCAGTGATTTTCACCTTTTTTTTTAAATCCTCCGAAACCGTGAAAAATGCCACCCTGTAGCATGTGCTCCGAGACCATGGACTATAGCCTGTCGCTTTTCAGTGATTTTCACCTTTTTTTCAAATCCTCCGAAACCGTGAAAAATGCCACCCTGTAGCGTGTGCTCCGAGACCATGGACTATAGCCTGTCGCTTTTCAGTTATTTTCACCTTTTTTTCAAATCCTCCGAAACCGTGAAAAATGCCACCCTGTAGCGTGTGCTCCGAGACCATGGACTATAGCCTGTCGCTTTTCAGTGATTTTCACCTTTTTTTCAAATCCTCCGAAACCGTGAAAAATGCCACCCTGTAGCATGTACTCCGAGACCATGGACTATAGCCTGTCGCTTTTCAGTGATTTTCACCTTTTTTTCAAATCCTCCGAAACCGTGGAAAATGCCACCCTGTAGCATGTGCTCCGAGACCATGGACTATGGCCTGTCGCTTTTCAGTGATTTTCACCTTTTTTTTTAAATCCTCCGAAACCGTGAAAAATGCCACCCTGTAGCATGTGCTCCGAGACCATGGACTATAGCCTGTCGCTTTTCAGTGATTTTCACCTTTTTTTCAAATCCTCCGAAACCGTGAAAAATGCCACCCTGTAGCATGTGCTCCGAGACCATGGACTATTAGCCTGGTATCCAGTCTGCTTCGCTACGTTCGGCGGATTTTTTTTCTCTCTTCGCTTATCAGTCTGGAAAGCCTCCTATCTCCAAGGGAGGCGGGACATGCCAAAAGCTTCGAAACCTAACGTGGCTTCTGATTGGTCTGTGGTGCGGGGCGGGACAAAGCACCAGTGAGACGTCATAGCAAAGCGCAGCTACTGCAGACAGAAAGCATGGAGGGTGGCGCTGGCTGATGACGTAGGTTGCCTAACGCTACTCTCATTCGTTGGAACAACATCCAATCAGCAACGACGTTGACTACGTAACATATGTAGTTCTAGTGTAGTTCTGCAAAACCTCCCAATGGGAGGCTTTCCAGACTGATAAGCGAAGAGAGAAAAATAAATCCGCCGAACGTAGCGAAGCAGGCTGGATACCAGGCTAATGGACTATAGCCTGTCGCTTTTCAGTGATTTTCACCTTTTTTTCAAATCCTCCGAAACCGTGAAAAATGCCACCCTGTAGCATGTGCTCCGAGACCATGGACTATAGCCTGTCGCTTTTCAGTGATTTTCACCTTTTTTTCAAATCCTCCGAAACCGTGAAAAATGCCACCCTGTAGCATGTGCTCCGAGACCATGGACTATAGCCTGTCGCTTTTCAGTGATTTTCACCTTTTTTTCAAATCCTCCGAAACCGTGAAAAATGCCACCCTGTAGCGTGTGCTCCGAGACCATGGACTATAGCCTGTCGCTTTTCAGTGATTTTCACCTTTTTTTTTAAATCCTCCGAAACCGTGAAAAATGCCACCCTGTAGCATGTGCTCCGAGACCATGGACTATAGCCTGTCGCTTTTCAGTGATTTTCACCTTTTTTTCAAATCCTCCGAAACCGTGAAAAATGCCACCCTGTAGCATGTGCTCCGAGACCATGGACTATAGCCTGTCGCTTTTCAGTGATTTTCACCTTTTTTTCAAAGCCTCCGAAACCGTGAAAAATTCCACCCTGTAGCATGTGCTCCGAGACCATGGACTATAGCCTGTCGCTTTTCAGTGATTTTCACCTTTTTTTCAAATCCTCCGAAACCGTGAAAAATGCCACCCTGTAGCATGTGCTCCGAGACCATGGACTATAGCCTGTCGCTTTTCAGTGATTTTCACCTTTTTTTCAAATCCTCCGAAACCGTGGAAAATGCCACCCTGTAGCATGTGCTCCGAGACCATGGACTATAGCCTGTCGCTTTTCAGTGATTTTCACCTTTTTTTCAAATCCTCCGAAACCGTGAAAAATGCCACCCTGTAGCGTGTGCTCCGAGACCATGGACTATAGCCTGTCGCTTTTCAGTGATTTTCACCTTTTTTTTTAAATCCTCCGAAACCGTGAAAAATGCCACCCTGTAGCATGTGCTCCGAGACCATGGACTATAGCCTGTCGCTTTTCAGTGATTTTCACCTTTTTTTCAAATCCTCCGAAACCGTGAAAAATGCCACCCTGTAGCGTGTGCTCCGAGACCATGGACTATAGCCTGTCGCTTTTCAGTGATTTTCACCTTTTTTTCAAATCCTCCGAAACCGTGAAAAATGCCACCCTGTAGCATGTGCTCCGAGACCATGGACTATAGCCTGTCGCTTTTCAGTGATTTTCACCTTTTTTTCAAATCCTCCGAAACCGTGAAAAATGCCACCCTGTAGCATGTGCTCCGAGACCATGGACTATAGCCTGTCGCTTTTCAGTGATTTTCACCTTTTTTTCAAATCCTCCGAAACCGTGAAAAATGCCACCCTGTAGCGTGTGCTCCGAGACCATGGACTATAGCCTGTCGCTTTTCAGTGATTTTCACCTTTTTTTTTAAATCCTCCGAAACCGTGAAAAATGCCACCCTGTAGCATGTGCTCCGAGACCATGGACTATAGCCTGTCGCTTTTCAGTGATTTTCACCTTTTTTTCAAATCCTCCGAAACCGTGAAAAATGCCACCCTGTAGCATGTGCTCCGAGACCATGGACTATAGCCTGTCGCTTTTCAGTGATTTTCACCTTTTTTTCAAATCCTCCGAAACCGTGAAAAATTCCACCCTGTAGCATGTGCTCCGAGACCATGGACTATAGCCTGTCGCTTTTCAGTGATTTTCACCTTTTTTTCAAATCCTCCGAAACCGTGAAAAATGCCACCCTGTAGCATGTGCTCCGAGACCATGGACTATAGCCTGTCGCTTTTCAGTGATTTTCACCTTTTTTTCAAATCCTCCGAAACCGTGAAAAATGCCACCCTGTAGCGTGTGCTCCGAGACCATGGACTATAGCCTGTCGCTTTTCAGTGATTTTCACCTTTTTTTTTAAATCCTCCGAAACCGTGAAAAATGCCACCCTGTAGCATGTGCTCCGAGACCATGGACTATAGCCTGTCGCTTTTCAGTGATTTTCACCTTTTTTTCAAATCCTCCGAAACCGTGAAAAATGCCACCCTGTAGCGTGTGCTCCGAGACCATGGACTATAGCCTGTCGCTTTTCAGTGATTTTCACCTTTTTTTCAAATCCTCCGAAACCGTGAAAAATGCCACCCTGTAGCGTGTGCTCCGAGACCATGGACTATAGCCTGTCGCTTTTCAGTGATTTTCACCTTTTTTTCAAATCCTCCGAAACCGTGAAAAATGCCACCCTGTAGCATGTACTCCGAGACCATGGACTATAGCCTGTCGCTTTTCAGTGATTTTCATTTTTTTTTCAAATCCTCCGAAACCGTGAAAAATGCCACCCTGTAGCATGTGCTCCGAGACCATGGACTATAGCCTGTCGCTTTTCAGTGATTTTCACCTTTTTTTCAAATCCTCCGAAACAGTGGAAAATGCCACCCTGTAGCATGTGCTCCGAGACCATGGACTATAGCCTGTCGCTTTTCAGTGATTTTCACCTTTTTTTCAAATCCTCCGAAACCGTGAAAAATGCCACCCTGTAGCATGTGCTCCGAGACCATGGACTATAGCCTGTCGCTTTTCAGTGATTTTCACCTTTTTTTCAAATCCTCCGAAACCGTGAAAAATACCACACTGTAGCGTGTGCTCCGAGACCATGGACTATAGCCTGTCGCTTTTCAGTGATTTTCACCTTTTTTTCAAATCCTCCGAAACCGTGAAAAATGGCACCCTGTAGCATGTGCTCCGAGACCATGGACTATAGCCTGTCGCTTTTCAGTGATTTTCACCTTTTTTTCAAATCCTCCGAAACCGTGAAAAATGCCACCCTGTAGCATGTGCTCCGAGACCATGGACTATAGCCTGTCGCTTTTCAGTGATTTTCACCTTTTTTTCAAATCCTCCGAAACCGTGAAAAATACCACACTGTAGCGTGTGCTCCGAGACCATGGACTATAGCCTGTCGCTTTTCAGTGATTTTCACCTTTTTTTCAAATCCTCCGAAACCGTGAAAAATGGCACCCTGTAGCATGTGCTCCGAGACCATGGACTATAGCCTGTCGCTTTTCAGTGATTTTCACCTTTTTTTCAAATCCTCCGAAACCGTGAAAAATGCCACCCTGTAGCATGTGCTCCGAGACCATGGACTATAGCCTGTCGCTTTTCAGTGATTTTCACCTTTTTTTTTAAATCCTCCGAAACCGTGAAAAATGCCACCCTGTAGCATGTGCTCCGAGACCATGGACTATAGCCTGTCGCTTTTCAGTGATTTTCACCTTTTTTTCAAATCCTCCGAAACCGTGAAAAATGCCACCCTGTAGCGTGTGCTCCGAGACCATGGACTATAGCCTGTCGCTTTTCAGTGATTTTCACCTTTTTTTCAAATCCTCCGAAACCGTGAAAAATGCCACCCTGTAGCATGTGCTCCGAGACCATGGACTATAGCCTGTCGCTTTTCAGTGATTTTCACCTTTTTTTCAAATCCTCCGAAACCGTGAAAAATGCCACCCTGTAGCATGTGCTCCGAGACCATGGACTATACTGTCGCTTTTCAGTGATTTTCACCTTTTTTTCAAATCCTCCGAAACCGTGAAAAATGGCACCCTGTAGCATGTGCTCCGAGACCATGGACTATAGCCTGTCGCTTTTCAGTGATTTTCACCTTTTTTTCAAATCCTCCGAAACCGTGAAAAATGTCACCCTGTAGCATGTCCCCCGAGACCATGGACTATAGCCTGTCGCTTTTCAGTGATTTTCACCTTTTTTTCAAATCCTCCGAAACCGTGAAAAATGCCACCCTGTAGCATGTGCTCCGTGACCATGGACTATAGCCTGTCGCTTTTCAGTGATTTTCACCTTTTTTTCAAATCCTCCGAAACCGTGAAAAATGCCACCCTGTAGCATGTGCTCCGAGACCATGGACTATACTGTCGCTTTTCAGTGATTTTCACCTTTTTTTCAAATCCTCCGAAACCGTGAAAAATGGCACCCTGTAGCATGTGCTCCGAGACCATGGACTATAGCCTGTCGCTTTTCAGTGATTTTCACCTTTTTTTCAAATCCTCCGAAACCGTGAAAAATGCCACCCTGTAGCATGTGCTCCGAGACCATGGACTATAGCCTGTCGCTTTTCAGTGATTTTCACCTTTTTTTCAAATCCTCCGAAACCGTGAAAAATGCCACCCTGTTGCATGTGCTCCGAGACCATGGACTATAGCCTGTCGCTTTTCAGTGATTTTCACCTTTTTTTCAAATCCTCCGAAATCGTGAAAAATGCCACCCTGTAGCATGTGCTCCGAGACCATGGACTATAGCCTGTCGCTTTTCAGTGATTTTCACATTTTTTTCAAATCCTCCGAAACCGTGAAAAATGCCACCCTGTAGCATGTGCTCCGAGACCATGGACTATAGCCTGTCGCTTTTCAGTGATTTTCACCTTTTTTTCAAATCCTCCGAAACCGTGAAAAATGCCACCCTGTAGCATGTGCTCCGAGACCATGGACTATAGCCTGTCGCTTTTCAGTGATTTTCACCTTTTTTTCAAATCCTCCGAAACCGTGAAAAATGCCACCCTGTAGCATGTGCTCCGAGACCATGGACTATAGCCTGTCGCTTTTCAGTGATTTTCACCTTTTTTTCAAATCCTCCGAAACCGTGAAAAATGCCACCCTGTAGCATGTGCTCCGAGACCATGGACTAAAGCCTGTCGCTTTTCAGTGATTTTCACATTTTTTTCAAATCCTCCGAAACCGTGAAAAATGCCACCCTGTAGCATGTGCTCCGAGACCATGGACTATAGCCTGTCGCTTTTCATTGATTTTCACCTTTTTTTCAAATCCTCCGAAACCATGAAAAATGCCACCCTGTAGCATGTGCTCCGAGACCATGGACTATAGCCTGTCGCTTTTCAGTGATTTACATCTTTTTTTCAAATCCTCCGAAACCGTGAAAAATGGCACCCTGTAGCATGTGCTCCGAGACCATGGACTAAAGCCTGTCGCTTTTCAGTGATTTTCACCTTTTTTTCAAATCCTCCGAAACCGTGAAAAATGCCACCCTGTAGCATGTGCTCCGTGACCATGGACTATAGCCTGTCGCTTTTCAGGTGATTTTCACCTTTTTTTCAAATCCTCCGAAACCGTGAAAAATGCCACCCTGTAGCATGTGCTCCGAGACCATGGACTATAGCCTGTCGCTTTTCAGTGATTTTCACCTTTTTTTCAAATCCTCCGAAACCGTGAAAAATGCCACCCTGTAGCATGTGCTCCGAGACCATGGACTATACTGTCGCTTTTCAGTGATTTTCACCTTTTTTTCAAATCCTCCGAAACCGTGAAAAATGGCACCCTGTAGCATGTGCTCCGAGACCATGGACTATAGCCTGTCGCTTTTCAGTGATTTTCACCTTTTTTTCAAATCCTCCGAAACCGTGAAAAATGTCACCCTGTAGCATGTCCCCCGAGACCATGGACTATAGCCTGTCGCTTTTCAGTGATTTTCAATTTTTTTTCAAATCCTCCGAAACCGTGAAAAATGCCACCCTGTAGCATGTGCTCCGAGACCATGGACTATAGCCTGTCGCTTTTCAGTGATTTTCACCTTTTTTTCAAATCCTCCGAAACCATGAAAAATGCCACCCTGTAGCATGTGCTCCGAGACCATGGACTAAAGCCTGTCGCTTTTCAGTGATTTTCACATTTTTTTCAAATCCTCCGAAACCGTGAAAAATGCCACCCTGTAGCATGTGCTCCGAGACCATGGACTATAGCCTGTCGCTTTTCAGTGATTTTCACATTTTTTCAAATCCTCCGAAACCATGAAAAATGCCACCCTGTAGCATGTGCTCCGAGACCATGGACTAAAGCCTGTCGCTTTTCAGTGATTTTCACATTTTTTTCAAATCCTCCGAAACCGTGAAAAATGCCACCCTGTAGCATGTGCTCCGAGACCATGGACTATAGCCTGTCGCTTTTCAGTGATTTTCACCTTTTTTTCAAATCCTCCGAAACCGTGAAAAATGCCACCCTGTTGCATGTGCTCCGAGACCATGGACTATAGCCTGTCGCTTTTCAGGGATTTTCACCTTTTTTTCAAATCCTCCGAAACCGTGAAAAATGCCACCCTGTAGCATGTGCTCCGAGACCATGGACTATAGCCTGTCGCTTTTCAGTGATTTTCACATTTTTTTCAAATCCTCCGAAACCGTGAAAAATGCCACCCTGTAGCATGTGCTCCGAGACCATGGACTATAGCCTGTCGCTTTTCAGTGATTTTCACCTTTTTTTCAAATCCTCCGAAACCGTGAAAAATGCCACCCTGTTGCATGTGCTCCGAGACCATGGACTATAGCCTGTCGCTTTTCAGGGATTTTCACCTTTTTTTCAAATCCTCCGAAACCGTGAAAAATGCCACCCTGTAGCATGTGCTCCGAGACCATGGACTATAGCCTGTCGCTTTTCAGTGATTTTCACCTTTTTTTCAAATCCTCCGAAACCGTGAAAAATGCCACCCTGTAGCATGTGCTCCGAGACCATGGACTATACTGTCGCTTTTCAGTGATTTTCACCTTTTTTTCAAATCCTCCGAAACCGTGAAAAATGGCACCCTGTAGCATGTGCTCCGAGACCATGGACTATAGCCTGTCGCTTTTCAGTGATTTTCACCTTTTTTTCAAATCCTCCGAAACCGTGAAAAATGTCACCCTGTAGCATGTCCCCCGAGACCATGGACTATAGCCTGTCGCTTTTCAGTGATTTTAATTTTTTTTTCAAATCCTCCGAAACCGTGAAAAATGCCACCCTGTAGCATGTGCTCCGAGACCATGGACTATAGCCTGTCGCTTTTCAGTGATTTTCACCTTTTTTTCAAATCCTCCGAAACCATGAAAAATGCCACCCTGTAGCATGTGCTCCGAGACCATGGACTAAAGCCTGTCGCTTTTCAGTGATTTTCACATTTTTTTCAAATCCTCCGAAACCGTGAAAAATGCCACCCTGTAGCATGTGCTCCGAGACCATGGACTATAGCCTGTCGCTTTTCAGTGATTTTCACCTTTTTTTCAAATCCTCCGAAACCATGAAAAATGCCACCCTGTAGCATGTGCTCCGAGACCATGGACTAAAGCCTGTCGCTTTTCAGTGATTTTCACATTTTTTTCAAATCCTCCGAAACCGTGAAAAATGCCACCCTGTAGCATGTGCTCCGAGACCATGGACTATAGCCTGTCGCTTTTCAGTGATTTTCACCTTTTTTTCAAATCCTCCGAAACCGTGAAAAATGCCACCCTGTAGCATGTGCTCCGAGACCATGGACTATAGCCTGTCGCTTTTCAGTGATTTTCACCTTTTTTTCAAATCCTCCGAAACCGTGAAAAATGCCACCCTGTTGCATGTGCTCCGAGACCATGGACTATAGCCTGTCGCTTTTCAGGGATTTTCACCTTTTTTTCAAATCCTCCGAAACCGTGAAAAATGCCACCCTGTAGCATGTGCTCCGAGACCATGGACTATAGCCTGTCGCTTTTCAGTGATTTTCACCTTTTTTTCAAATCCTCCGAAACCGTGAAAAATGCCACCCTGTAGCATGTGCTCCGAGACCATGGACTATAGCCTGTCGCTTTTCAGTGATTTTCACCTTTTTTTCAAATCCTCCGAAACCGTGAAAAATGCCACCCTGTTGCATGTGCTCCGAGACCATGGACTATAGCCTGTCGCTTTTCAGGGATTTTCACCTTTTTTTCAAATCCTCCGAAACCGTGAAAAATGCCACCCTGTAGCATGTGCTCCGAGACCATGGACTATAGCCTGTCGCTTTTCAGTGATTTTCACCTTTTTTTCAAATCCTCCGAAACCGTGAAAAATGCCACCCTGTAGCGTGTGCTCCGAGACCATGGACTATAGCCTGTCGCTTTTCAGTGATTTTCACCTTTTTTTTTAAATCCTCCGAAACCGTGAAAAATGCCACCCTGTAGCATGTGCTCCGAGACCATGGACTATAGCCTGTCGCTTTTCAGTGATTTTCACCTTTTTTTCAAATCCTCCGAAACCGTGAAAAATGCCACCCTGTAGCGTGTGCTCCGAGACCATGGACTATAGCCTGTCGCTTTTCAGTTATTTTCACCTTTTTTTCAAATCCTCCGAAACCGTGAAAAATGCCACCCTGTAGCGTGTGCTCCGAGACCATGGACTATAGCCTGTCGCTTTTCAGTGATTTTCACCTTTTTTTCAAATCCTCCGAAACCGTGAAAAATGCCACCCTGTAGCATGTACTCCGAGACCATGGACTATAGCCTGTCGCTTTTCAGTGATTTTCACCTTTTTTTCAAATCCTCCGAAACCGTGGAAAATGCCACCCTGTAGCATGTGCTCCGAGACCATGGACTATGGCCTGTCGCTTTTCAGTGATTTTCACCTTTTTTTTTAAATCCTCCGAAACCGTGAAAAATGCCACCCTGTAGCATGTGCTCCGAGACCATGGACTATAGCCTGTCGCTTTTCAGTGATTTTCACCTTTTTTTCAAATCCTCCGAAACCGTGAAAAATGCCACCCTGTAGCATGTGCTCCGAGACCATGGACTATTAGCCTGGTATCCAGTCTGCTTCGCTACGTTCGGCGGATTTTTTTTCTCTCTTCGCTTATCAGTCTGGAAAGCCTCCTATCTCCAAGGGAGGCGGGACATGCCAAAAGCTTCGAAACCTAACGTGGCTTCTGATTGGTCTGTGGTGCGGGGCGGGACAAAGCACCAGTGAGACGTCATAGCAAAGCGCAGCTACTGCAGACAGAAAGCATGGAGGGTGGCGCTGGCTGATGACGTAGGTTGCCTAACGCTACTCTCATTCGTTGGAACAACATCCAATCAGCAACGACGTTGACTACGTAACATATGTAGTTCTAGTGTAGTTCTGCAAAACCTCCCAATGGGAGGCTTTCCAGACTGATAAGCGAAGAGAGAAAAATAAATCCGCCGAACGTAGCGAAGCAGGCTGGATACCAGGCTAATGGACTATAGCCTGTCGCTTTTCAGTGATTTTCACCTTTTTTTCAAATCCTCCGAAACCGTGAAAAATGCCACCCTGTAGCATGTGCTCCGAGACCATGGACTATAGCCTGTCGCTTTTCAGTGATTTTCACCTTTTTTTCAAATCCTCCGAAACCGTGAAAAATGCCACCCTGTAGCATGTGCTCCGAGACCATGGACTATAGCCTGTCGCTTTTCAGTGATTTTCACCTTTTTTTCAAATCCTCCGAAACCGTGAAAAATGCCACCCTGTAGCGTGTGCTCCGAGACCATGGACTATAGCCTGTCGCTTTTCAGTGATTTTCACCTTTTTTTTTAAATCCTCCGAAACCGTGAAAAATGCCACCCTGTAGCATGTGCTCCGAGACCATGGACTATAGCCTGTCGCTTTTCAGTGATTTTCACCTTTTTTTCAAATCCTCCGAAACCGTGAAAAATGCCACCCTGTAGCATGTGCTCCGAGACCATGGACTATAGCCTGTCGCTTTTCAGTGATTTTCACCTTTTTTTCAAAGCCTCCGAAACCGTGAAAAATTCCACCCTGTAGCATGTGCTCCGAGACCATGGACTATAGCCTGTCGCTTTTCAGTGATTTTCACCTTTTTTTCAAATCCTCCGAAACCGTGAAAAATGCCACCCTGTAGCATGTGCTCCGAGACCATGGACTATAGCCTGTCGCTTTTCAGTGATTTTCACCTTTTTTTCAAATCCTCCGAAACCGTGGAAAATGCCACCCTGTAGCATGTGCTCCGAGACCATGGACTATAGCCTGTCGCTTTTCAGTGATTTTCACCTTTTTTTCAAATCCTCCGAAACCGTGAAAAATGCCACCCTGTAGCGTGTGCTCCGAGACCATGGACTATAGCCTGTCGCTTTTCAGTGATTTTCACCTTTTTTTTTAAATCCTCCGAAACCGTGAAAAATGCCACCCTGTAGCATGTGCTCCGAGACCATGGACTATAGCCTGTCGCTTTTCAGTGATTTTCACCTTTTTTTCAAATCCTCCGAAACCGTGAAAAATGCCACCCTGTAGCGTGTGCTCCGAGACCATGGACTATAGCCTGTCGCTTTTCAGTGATTTTCACCTTTTTTTCAAATCCTCCGAAACCGTGAAAAATGCCACCCTGTAGCATGTGCTCCGAGACCATGGACTATAGCCTGTCGCTTTTCAGTGATTTTCACCTTTTTTTCAAATCCTCCGAAACCGTGAAAAATGCCACCCTGTAGCATGTGCTCCGAGACCATGGACTATAGCCTGTCGCTTTTCAGTGATTTTCACCTTTTTTTCAAATCCTCCGAAACCGTGAAAAATGCCACCCTGTAGCGTGTGCTCCGAGACCATGGACTATAGCCTGTCGCTTTTCAGTGATTTTCACCTTTTTTTTTAAATCCTCCGAAACCGTGAAAAATGCCACCCTGTAGCATGTGCTCCGAGACCATGGACTATAGCCTGTCGCTTTTCAGTGATTTTCACCTTTTTTTCAAATCCTCCGAAACCGTGAAAAATGCCACCCTGTAGCATGTGCTCCGAGACCATGGACTATAGCCTGTCGCTTTTCAGTGATTTTCACCTTTTTTTCAAATCCTCCGAAACCGTGAAAAATTCCACCCTGTAGCATGTGCTCCGAGACCATGGACTATAGCCTGTCGCTTTTCAGTGATTTTCACCTTTTTTTCAAATCCTCCGAAACCGTGAAAAATGCCACCCTGTAGCATGTGCTCCGAGACCATGGACTATAGCCTGTCGCTTTTCAGTGATTTTCACCTTTTTTTCAAATCCTCCGAAACCGTGAAAAATGCCACCCTGTAGCGTGTGCTCCGAGACCATGGACTATAGCCTGTCGCTTTTCAGTGATTTTCACCTTTTTTTTTAAATCCTCCGAAACCGTGAAAAATGCCACCCTGTAGCATGTGCTCCGAGACCATGGACTATAGCCTGTCGCTTTTCAGTGATTTTCACCTTTTTTTCAAATCCTCCGAAACCGTGAAAAATGCCACCCTGTAGCGTGTGCTCCGAGACCATGGACTATAGCCTGTCGCTTTTCAGTGATTTTCACCTTTTTTTCAAATCCTCCGAAACCGTGAAAAATGCCACCCTGTAGCGTGTGCTCCGAGACCATGGACTATAGCCTGTCGCTTTTCAGTGATTTTCACCTTTTTTTCAAATCCTCCGAAACCGTGAAAAATGCCACCCTGTAGCATGTACTCCGAGACCATGGACTATAGCCTGTCGCTTTTCAGTGATTTTCATTTTTTTTTCAAATCCTCCGAAACCGTGAAAAATGCCACCCTGTAGCATGTGCTCCGAGACCATGGACTATAGCCTGTCGCTTTTCAGTGATTTTCACCTTTTTTTCAAATCCTCCGAAACAGTGGAAAATGCCACCCTGTAGCATGTGCTCCGAGACCATGGACTATAGCCTGTCGCTTTTCAGTGATTTTCACCTTTTTTTCAAATCCTCCGAAACCGTGAAAAATGCCACCCTGTAGCATGTGCTCCGAGACCATGGACTATAGCCTGTCGCTTTTCAGTGATTTTCACCTTTTTTTCAAATCCTCCGAAACCGTGAAAAATACCACACTGTAGCGTGTGCTCCGAGACCATGGACTATAGCCTGTCGCTTTTCAGTGATTTTCACCTTTTTTTCAAATCCTCCGAAACCGTGAAAAATGGCACCCTGTAGCATGTGCTCCGAGACCATGGACTATAGCCTGTCGCTTTTCAGTGATTTTCACCTTTTTTTCAAATCCTCCGAAACCGTGAAAAATGCCACCCTGTAGCATGTGCTCCGAGACCATGGACTATAGCCTGTCGCTTTTCAGTGATTTTCACCTTTTTTTCAAATCCTCCGAAACCGTGAAAAATACCACACTGTAGCGTGTGCTCCGAGACCATGGACTATAGCCTGTCGCTTTTCAGTGATTTTCACCTTTTTTTCAAATCCTCCGAAACCGTGAAAAATGGCACCCTGTAGCATGTGCTCCGAGACCATGGACTATAGCCTGTCGCTTTTCAGTGATTTTCACCTTTTTTTCAAATCCTCCGAAACCGTGAAAAATGCCACCCTGTAGCATGTGCTCCGAGACCATGGACTATAGCCTGTCGCTTTTCAGTGATTTTCACCTTTTTTTTTAAATCCTCCGAAACCGTGAAAAATGCCACCCTGTAGCATGTGCTCCGAGACCATGGACTATAGCCTGTCGCTTTTCAGTGATTTTCACCTTTTTTTCAAATCCTCCGAAACCGTGAAAAATGCCACCCTGTAGCGTGTGCTCCGAGACCATGGACTATAGCCTGTCGCTTTTCAGTGATTTTCACCTTTTTTTCAAATCCTCCGAAACCGTGAAAAATGCCACCCTGTAGCATGTGCTCCGAGACCATGGACTATAGCCTGTCGCTTTTCAGTGATTTTCACCTTTTTTTCAAATCCTCCGAAACCGTGAAAAATGCCACCCTGTAGCATGTGCTCCGAGACCATGGACTATACTGTCGCTTTTCAGTGATTTTCACCTTTTTTTCAAATCCTCCGAAACCGTGAAAAATGGCACCCTGTAGCATGTGCTCCGAGACCATGGACTATAGCCTGTCGCTTTTCAGTGATTTTCACCTTTTTTTCAAATCCTCCGAAACCGTGAAAAATGTCACCCTGTAGCATGTCCCCCGAGACCATGGACTATAGCCTGTCGCTTTTCAGTGATTTTCACCTTTTTTTCAAATCCTCCGAAACCGTGAAAAATGCCACCCTGTAGCATGTGCTCCGTGACCATGGACTATAGCCTGTCGCTTTTCAGTGATTTTCACCTTTTTTTCAAATCCTCCGAAACCGTGAAAAATGCCACCCTGTAGCATGTGCTCCGAGACCATGGACTATACTGTCGCTTTTCAGTGATTTTCACCTTTTTTTCAAATCCTCCGAAACCGTGAAAAATGGCACCCTGTAGCATGTGCTCCGAGACCATGGACTATAGCCTGTCGCTTTTCAGTGATTTTCACCTTTTTTTCAAATCCTCCGAAACCGTGAAAAATGCCACCCTGTAGCATGTGCTCCGAGACCATGGACTATAGCCTGTCGCTTTTCAGTGATTTTCACCTTTTTTTCAAATCCTCCGAAACCGTGAAAAATGCCACCCTGTTGCATGTGCTCCGAGACCATGGACTATAGCCTGTCGCTTTTCAGTGATTTTCACCTTTTTTTCAAATCCTCCGAAATCGTGAAAAATGCCACCCTGTAGCATGTGCTCCGAGACCATGGACTATAGCCTGTCGCTTTTCAGTGATTTTCACATTTTTTTCAAATCCTCCGAAACCGTGAAAAATGCCACCCTGTAGCATGTGCTCCGAGACCATGGACTATAGCCTGTCGCTTTTCAGTGATTTTCACCTTTTTTTCAAATCCTCCGAAACCGTGAAAAATGCCACCCTGTAGCATGTGCTCCGAGACCATGGACTATAGCCTGTCGCTTTTCAGTGATTTTCACCTTTTTTTCAAATCCTCCGAAACCGTGAAAAATGCCACCCTGTAGCATGTGCTCCGAGACCATGGACTATAGCCTGTCGCTTTTCAGTGATTTTCACCTTTTTTTCAAATCCTCCGAAACAGTGAAAAATGCCACCCTGTAGCATGTGCTCCGAGACCATGGACTAAAGCCTGTCGCTTTTCAGTGATTTTCACATTTTTTTCAAATCCTCCGAAACCGTGAAAAATGCCACCCTGTAGCATGTGCTCCGAGACCATGGACTATAGCCTGTCGCTTTTCATTGATTTTCACCTTTTTTTCAAATCCTCCGAAACCATGAAAAATGCCACCCTGTAGCATGTGCTCCGAGACCATGGACTATAGCCTGTCGCTTTTCAGTGATTTACATCTTTTTTTCAAATCCTCCGAAACCGTGAAAAATGGCACCCTGTAGCATGTGCTCCGAGACCATGGACTAAAGCCTGTCGCTTTTCAGTGATTTTCACCTTTTTTTCAAATCCTCCGAAACCGTGAAAAATGCCACCCTGTAGCATGTGCTCCGTGACCATGGACTATAGCCTGTCGCTTTTCAGGTGATTTTCACCTTTTTTTCAAATCCTCCGAAACCGTGAAAAATGCCACCCTGTAGCATGTGCTCCGAGACCATGGACTATAGCCTGTCGCTTTTCAGTGATTTTCACCTTTTTTTCAAATCCTCCGAAACCGTGAAAAATGCCACCCTGTAGCATGTGCTCCGAGACCATGGACTATACTGTCGCTTTTCAGTGATTTTCACCTTTTTTTCAAATCCTCCGAAACCGTGAAAAATGGCACCCTGTAGCATGTGCTCCGAGACCATGGACTATAGCCTGTCGCTTTTCAGTGATTTTCACCTTTTTTTCAAATCCTCCGAAACCGTGAAAAATGTCACCCTGTAGCATGTCCCCCGAGACCATGGACTATAGCCTGTCGCTTTTCAGTGATTTTCAATTTTTTTTCAAATCCTCCGAAACCGTGAAAAATGCCACCCTGTAGCATGTGCTCCGAGACCATGGACTATAGCCTGTCGCTTTTCAGTGATTTTCACCTTTTTTTCAAATCCTCCGAAACCATGAAAAATGCCACCCTGTAGCATGTGCTCCGAGACCATGGACTAAAGCCTGTCGCTTTTCAGTGATTTTCACATTTTTTTCAAATCCTCCGAAACCGTGAAAAATGCCACCCTGTAGCATGTGCTCCGAGACCATGGACTATAGCCTGTCGCTTTTCAGTGATTTTCACATTTTTTCAAATCCTCCGAAACCATGAAAAATGCCACCCTGTAGCATGTGCTCCGAGACCATGGACTAAAGCCTGTCGCTTTTCAGTGATTTTCACATTTTTTTCAAATCCTCCGAAACCGTGAAAAATGCCACCCTGTAGCATGTGCTCCGAGACCATGGACTATAGCCTGTCGCTTTTCAGTGATTTTCACCTTTTTTTCAAATCCTCCGAAACCGTGAAAAATGCCACCCTGTTGCATGTGCTCCGAGACCATGGACTATAGCCTGTCGCTTTTCAGGGATTTTCACCTTTTTTTCAAATCCTCCGAAACCGTGAAAAATGCCACCCTGTAGCATGTGCTCCGAGACCATGGACTATAGCCTGTCGCTTTTCAGTGATTTTCACATTTTTTTCAAATCCTCCGAAACCGTGAAAAATGCCACCCTGTAGCATGTGCTCCGAGACCATGGACTATAGCCTGTCGCTTTTCAGTGATTTTCACCTTTTTTTCAAATCCTCCGAAACCGTGAAAAATGCCACCCTGTTGCATGTGCTCCGAGACCATGGACTATAGCCTGTCGCTTTTCAGGGATTTTCACCTTTTTTTCAAATCCTCCGAAACCGTGAAAAATGCCACCCTGTAGCATGTGCTCCGAGACCATGGACTATAGCCTGTCGCTTTTCAGTGATTTTCACCTTTTTTTCAAATCCTCCGAAACCGTGAAAAATGCCACCCTGTAGCATGTGCTCCGAGACCATGGACTATACTGTCGCTTTTCAGTGATTTTCACCTTTTTTTCAAATCCTCCGAAACCGTGAAAAATGGCACCCTGTAGCATGTGCTCCGAGACCATGGACTATAGCCTGTCGCTTTTCAGTGATTTTCACCTTTTTTTCAAATCCTCCGAAACCGTGAAAAATGTCACCCTGTAGCATGTCCCCCGAGACCATGGACTATAGCCTGTCGCTTTTCAGTGATTTTAATTTTTTTTTCAAATCCTCCGAAACCGTGAAAAATGCCACCCTGTAGCATGTGCTCCGAGACCATGGACTATAGCCTGTCGCTTTTCAGTGATTTTCACCTTTTTTTCAAATCCTCCGAAACCATGAAAAATGCCACCCTGTAGCATGTGCTCCGAGACCATGGACTAAAGCCTGTCGCTTTTCAGTGATTTTCACATTTTTTTCAAATCCTCCGAAACCGTGAAAAATGCCACCCTGTAGCATGTGCTCCGAGACCATGGACTATAGCCTGTCGCTTTTCAGTGATTTTCACCTTTTTTTCAAATCCTCCGAAACCATGAAAAATGCCACCCTGTAGCATGTGCTCCGAGACCATGGACTAAAGCCTGTCGCTTTTCAGTGATTTTCACATTTTTTTCAAATCCTC
This sequence comes from Electrona antarctica, assembly GCF_951216825.1. Taxonomy (NCBI): domain Eukaryota; kingdom Metazoa; phylum Chordata; class Actinopteri; order Myctophiformes; family Myctophidae; genus Electrona; species Electrona antarctica. The sequence goes on from NW_027637581.1 coordinate 48,873, forward strand.
CGAAACCGTGAAAAATGCCACCCTGTAGCATGTGCTCCGAGACCATGGACTATAGCCTGTCGCTTTTCAGTGATTTTCACCTTTTTTTCAAATCCTCCGAAACCGTGAAAAATGCCACCCTGTAGCATGTGCTCCGAGACCATGGACTATAGCCTGTCGCTTTTCAGTGATTTTCACCTTTTTTTCAAATCCTCCGAAACCGTGAAAAATGCCACCCTGTTGCATGTGCTCCGAGACCATGGACTATAGCCTGTCGCTTTTCAGGGATTTTCACCTTTTTTTCAAATCCTCCGAAACCGTGAAAAATGCCACCCTGTAGCATGTGCTCCGAGACCATGGACTATAGCCTGTCGCTTTTCAGTGATTTTCACCTTTTTTTCAAATCCTCCGAAACCGTGAAAAATGCCACCCTGTAGCATGTGCTCCGAGACCATGGACTATAGCCTGTCGCTTTTCAGTGATTTTCACCTTTTTTTCAAATCCTCCGAAACCGTGAAAAATGCCACCCTGTTGCATGTGCTCCGAGACCATGGACTATAGCCTGTCGCTTTTCAGGGATTTTCACCTTTTTTTCAAATCCTCCGAAACCGTGAAAAATGCCACCCTGTAGCATGTGCTCCGAGACCATGGACTATAGCCTGTCGCTTTTCAGTGATTTTCACCTTTTTTTCAAATCCTCCGAAACCGTGAAAAATGCCACCCTGTAGCATGTGCTCCGAGACCATGGACTATAGCCTGTCGCTTTTCAGTGATTTTCACCTTTTTTTCAAATCCTCCGAAACCGTGAAAAATGCCACCCTGTTGCATGTGCTCCGAGACCATGGACTATAGCCTGTCGCTTTTCAGGGATTTTCACCTTTTTTTCAAATCCTCCGAAACCGTGAAAAATGGCACCCTGTAGCATGTGCTCCGAGACCATGGACTATAGCCTGTCGCTTTTCAGTGATTTTCACCTTTTTTTCAAATCCTCCGAAACCGTGAAAAATGCCACCCTGTAGCATGTCCCCCGAGACCATGGACTATAGCCTGTCGCTTTTCAGTGATTTCACATTTTTTTCAAATCCTCCGAAACCGTGAAAAATGCCACCCTGTAGCATGTGCTCCGAGACCATGGACTATAGCCTGTCGCTTTTCAGTGATTTTCACCTTTTTTTCAAATCCTCCGAAACCGTGAAAAATGCCACCCTGTTGCATGTGCTCCGAGACCATGGACTATAGCCTGTCGCTTTTCAGTGATTTTCACCTTTTTTTCAAATCCTCCGAAATCGTGAAAAATGCCACCCTGTAGCATGTGCTCCGAGACCATGGACTATAGCCTGTCGCTTTTCAGTGATTTTCACATTTTTTTCAAATCCTCCGAAACCGTGAAAAATGCCACCCTGTAGCATGTGCTCCGAGACCATGGACTATAGCCTGTCGCTTTTCAGTGATTTTCACCTTTTTTTCAAATCCTCCGAAACCGTGAAAAATGCCACCCTGTAGCATGTGCTCCGAGACCATGGACTATAGCCTGTCGCTTTTCAGTGATTTTCACCTTTTTTTCAAATCCTCCGAAACCGTGAAAAATGCCACCCTGTAGCATGTGCTCCGAGACCATGGACTATAGCCTGTCGCTTTTCAGTGATTTTCACCTTTTTTTCAAATCCTCCGAAACCGTGAAAAATGCCACCCTGTAGCATGTGCTCCGAGACCATGGACTAAAGCCTGTCGCTTTTCAGTGATTTTCACATTTTTTTCAAATCCTCCGAAACCGTGAAAAATGCCACCCTGTAGCATGTGCTCCGAGACCATGGACTATAGCCTGTCGCTTTTCATTGATTTTCACCTTTTTTTCAAATCCTCCGAAACCATGAAAAATGCCACCCTGTAGCATGTGCTCCGAGACCATGGACTATAGCCTGTCGCTTTTCAGTGATTTACATCTTTTTTTCAAATCCTCCGAAACCGTGAAAAATGGCACCCTGTAGCATGTGCTCCGAGACCATGGACTAAAGCCTGTCGCTTTTCAGTGATTTTCACCTTTTTTTCAAATCCTCCGAAACCGTGAAAAATGCCACCCTGTAGCATGTGCTCCGTGACCATGGACTATAGCCTGTCGCTTTTCAGGTGATTTTCACCTTTTTTTCAAATCCTCCGAAACCGTGAAAAATGCCACCCTGTAGCATGTGCTCCGAGACCATGGACTATAGCCTGTCGCTTTTCAGTGATTTTCACCTTTTTTTCAAATCCTCCGAAACCGTGAAAAATGCCACCCTGTAGCATGTGCTCCGAGACCATGGACTATACTGTCGCTTTTCAGTGATTTTCACCTTTTTTTCAAATCCTCCGAAACCGTGAAAAATGGCACCCTGTAGCATGTGCTCCGAGACCATGGACTATAGCCTGTCGCTTTTCAGTGATTTTCACCTTTTTTTCAAATCCTCCGAAACCGTGAAAAATGTCACCCTGTAGCATGTCCCCCGAGACCATGGACTATAGCCTGTCGCTTTTCAGTGATGTTCAATTTTTTTTCAAATCCTCCGAAACCGTGAAAAATGCCACCCTGTAGCATGTGCTCCGAGACCATGGACTATAGCCTGTCGCTTTTCAGTGATTTTCACCTTTTTTTCAAATCCTCCGAAACCATGAAAAATGCCACCCTGTAGCATGTGCTCCGAGACCATGGACTAAAGCCTGTCGCTTTTCAGTGATTTTCACATTTTTTTCAAATCCTCCGAAACCGTGAAAAATGCCACCCTGTAGCATGTGCTCCGAGACCATGGACTATAGCCTGTCGCTTTTCAGTGATTTTCACATTTTTTCAAATCCTCCGAAACCATGAAAAATGCCACCCTGTAGCATGTGCTCCGAGACCATGGACTAAAGCCTGTCGCTTTTCAGTGATTTTCACATTTTTTTCAAATCCTCCGAAACCGTGAAAAATGCCACCCTGTAGCATGTGCTCCGAGACCATGGACTATAGCCTGTCGCTTTTCAGTGATTTTCACCTTTTTTTCAAATCCTCCGAAACCGTGAAAAATGCCACCCTGTTGCATGTGCTCCGAGACCATGGACTATAGCCTGTCGCTTTTCAGGGATTTTCACCTTTTTTTCAAATCCTCCGAAACCGTGAAAAATGCCACCCTGTAGCATGTGCTCCGAGACCATGGACTATAGCCTGTCGCTTTTCAGTGATTTTCACATTTTTTTCAAATCCTCCGAAACCGTGAAAAATGCCACCCTGTAGCATGTGCTCCGAGACCATGGACTATAGCCTGTCGCTTTTCAGTGATTTTCACCTTTTTTTCAAATCCTCCGAAACCGTGAAAAATGCCACCCTGTTGCATGTGCTCCGAGACCATGGACTATAGCCTGTCGCTTTTCAGGGATTTTCACCTTTTTTTCAAATCCTCCGAAACCGTGAAAAATGCCACCCTGTAGCATGTGCTCCGAGACCATGGACTATAGCCTGTCGCTTTTCAGTGATTTTCACCTTTTTTTCAAATCCTCCGAAACCGTGAAAAATGCCACCCTGTAGCATGTGCTCCGAGACCATGGACTATACTGTCGCTTTTCAGTGATTTTCACCTTTTTTTCAAATCCTCCGAAACCGTGAAAAATGGCACCCTGTAGCATGTGCTCCGAGACCATGGACTATAGCCTGTCGCTTTTCAGTGATTTTCACCTTTTTTTCAAATCCTCCGAAACCGTGAAAAATGTCACCCTGTAGCATGTCCCCCGAGACCATGGACTATAGCCTGTCGCTTTTCAGTGATTTTAATTTTTTTTTCAAATCCTCCGAAACCGTGAAAAATGCCACCCTGTAGCATGTGCTCCGAGACCATGGACTATAGCCTGTCGCTTTTCAGTGATTTTCACCTTTTTTTCAAATCCTCCGAAACCATGAAAAATGCCACCCTGTAGCATGTGCTCCGAGACCATGGACTAAAGCCTGTCGCTTTTCAGTGATTTTCACATTTTTTTCAAATCCTCCGAAACCGTGAAAAATGCCACCCTGTAGCATGTGCTCCGAGACCATGGACTATAGCCTGTCGCTTTTCAGTGATTTTCACCTTTTTTTCAAATCCTCCGAAACCATGAAAAATGCCACCCTGTAGCATGTGCTCCGAGACCATGGACTAAAGCCTGTCGCTTTTCAGTGATTTTCACATTTTTTTCAAATCCTCCGAAACCGTGAAAAATGCCACCCTGTAGCATGTGCTCCGAGACCATGGACTATAGCCTGTCGCTTTTCAGTGATTTTCACCTTTTTTTCAAATCCTCCGAAACCGTGAAAAATGCCACCCTGTAGCATGTGCTCCGAGACCATGGACTATAGCCTGTCGCTTTTCAGTGATTTTCACCTTTTTTTCAAATCCTCCGAAACCGTGAAAAATGCCACCCTGTTGCATGTGCTCCGAGACCATGGACTATAGCCTGTCGCTTTTCAGGGATTTTCACCTTTTTTTCAAATCCTCCGAAACCGTGAAAAATGCCACCCTGTAGCATGTGCTCCGAGACCATGGACTATAGCCTGTCGCTTTTCAGTGATTTTCACCTTTTTTTCAAATCCTCCGAAACCGTGAAAAATGCCACCCTGTAGCATGTGCTCCGAGACCATGGACTATAGCCTGTCGCTTTTCAGGGATTTTCACCTTTTTTTCAAATCCTCCGAAACCGTGAAAAATGCCACCCTGTAGCATGTGCTCCGAGACCATGGACTATAGCCTGTCGCTTTTCAGTGATTTTCACCTTTTTTTCAAATCCTCCGAAACCGTGAAAAATGCCACCCTGTAGCATGTGCTCCGAGACCATGGACTATAGCCTGTCGCTTTTCAGTGATTTTCACATTTTTTTCAAATCCTCCGAAACCGTGAAAAATGCCACCCTGTAGCATGTGCTCCAAGACCATGGACTATAGCCTGTCGCTTTTCAGTGATTTTCACCTTTTTTTCAAATCCTCCGAAACCGTGAAAAATGCCACCCTGTAGCATGTGCTCCGAGACCCTAACCCTAACAGGGTTAGGGTTAGGGTTAGGGTTAGGGTTAGGGTTAGGGTTAGGGTTAGGGGTTAGGGTTAGGGGTTAGGGGTTAGGGGTTAGGGGTTAGGGTTAGGGTTAGGGTTAGGGATAGGGACATTTGGGGGGTTATTGGGCGATTTAACATAGGAGTTGATGAGGGGTTGGTTTCAAGACGATTTCCCTATAACTTTATCCCGGATCCCATCAACTTGATAAGAAAACGGATCAATGGGATTGATATGTCTTTGAATGTGTTGGTTGATAGGTCATTGGGTACGCACCCAATTTCCCGAAACGGCCACCGGGGGGTGCTGTTTTTCCACCCCGTTTCACACCGGTCCAGTAGGGGGCGCTATAATTCACCCAATATCCACCCAATAACCAATATAGTATCAATAACAGTCAACTTTTCCCTAACCCCCTAACCCTATGACCCCACCCCAAAAACCATAAAGACCCTAACCAATGATATATCAATTCCACATAAATTATCCCTAACCCCCTAACCTATGACCCCCACCCCTGACCCCCACCCCAGAACCCATCAAGAGCCTAACCAATGACATATCAATTCCACACTAATTATCCCTAACCCCTAACTTCCTTCCTTCCTTCCTTCCTTCCTTCCTTCCTTCCTTCCTTCCTTCCTTCCTTCACCCAATATCTGCCCAATAACCCAATGTACTATCAATTACAGTCAACGTTTCCCTAACCCCCTAACCATCCTATGACCCTATGACCCCCACCCCAAAAACCATCAAGAGCCTAACCAATGACATATCAATTCCACACTAATTATCCCTAACCCCCTAACCTATGACCCCCACCCCTGACCCCCACCCCAGAACCCATCAAGAGCCTAACCAATGACATATCAATTCCACACTAATTATCCCTAACCCCTAACTTCCTTCCTTCCTTCCTTCCTTCCTTCCTTCCTTCCTTCCTTCCTTCCTTCCTTCCTTCCTTCCTGCACCCGGACGGGTGCAGTACTTAATTCAGACAGTTTTTAGGGTTAGACTAGTCATTGGTTAGACCAGTCATTAGTCCTACAACTACAACCTATCTCAAACCCTCACCCTAAACCTAACCTCCCACGGGGCAGCACACCTAAACCTAACCTTAACCCATGTCTGACCAATGACTAGTCTAAACTAAGTATGCACCCCCCCCCCCCCCCCCCCCCCCCCCGGACACGTCTCGGCAAAAACCAAGACCATTTTCGGACTCAGCGTGACGAGCCGAACGCGCCCATATGCGTATCCATGCACACAGACTTACGGGAAAGTGGTTAATTAGTGTGCACAATTTTATAGATGGGTTAGTGTTAGGGGTTGTTTTGGGCGTTATTATAACAGAGATTGATCACTAATTGGAACACAGATATATCATAAATGGGGGAGTCCTTTTCGCACAGACAGGACGTTTTCTGAATCGTGAAGCCGAGCCCAATGCGTCGGTACCGGCCTCGAGCCCGTGCTGTGCATGGTTGTCGCGTGGTCTCCAAAGAGCGATCCCCTAATCTAGCAAGGCTAGATAGCATATGAGGACCCGTCCAGCTAACTATCAACTTCCCTTTACTGTTCACCCAATTTCTAGTTACCGCCCTAACCTTTTTATGACCCTAACCCTAAAGGTTAAACCCTGCCCCCGGACACGTCTCGGCAAAACCAAGACCATTTTCCGACTCAGCGCGACGAGCCGAGCGCGCCCATATGGGTTTCTGCGCACACGGACTTACGGTTCTCTTAATTGGCTAGGGCTAGGGTTACTCTTCGACGCACGATAGCTCGCCAACGAAAAGTCCGTTTGCGATGTCATTTACATGGGCGCGTTCAGCTTTCCTTGATCTATGCTCCAATAGGTCCACCATACTCGTGCGACACCCGTAGCAAGAGTTCGCCAACTCTGACCCGTCATCAACAAGCCTCATAGACATGGTAACCCTTACACTGTATTGAATGGTGAAATGCTAAACCTAAATTTGAGAACCATAAGTCCGTATGCAGGGAAACAAATATGAGCGCGTTCGTCTAATCGCGAGCTATGCGTGGATATTTGGCACGCCCCTTTTCGACCTTTGTGGGCGGAGTTATCGTGCGTCAAAGTGTAATCCTCATTTTCTGAACCACATGACCGTGTGTGGAGAAACACACAGCAACGTGTTCGTCTCGTCAAGCCCTACGCCTGGATGTGTGCCATGCCCCTGTGCGGCCTTTGTGGGCGGAGTTAAACACTCTTAATTAGGTGCGCTATAGACTTTCTTCTTATTTCAAAAAAGGACAACTTAGTCTGACTTACTTTTGCACGCTGAATCGAATGGTGTTGGTCCCGTGGCTGTACCTCGTCGGGAAGGTGGTTAATTAGTGTGCACAATTTTATACACGGGTTAGTGTGGGCAGGGGTATTTTGGGCGTTATTAACATGGAGATTGATTACTAATCGGAACACAGATATATCATAAATGGGGGGTCCTTTTTGCGCAGACTGGACGTTTTCTGAATCGTGAAGCCGAGCCCAATCCGTCGGTACCGGCCTCGAGCCGGTGCTGTGCACGGCTGCCGCGTGGTTGCGAAAGAGCGAGCTCCTCTCCTAACAAAGGCTTTGATTATGGCCTTCTGCTGTCTAAGAGCTCAGAACTCAGGGGGCGAGGGTCCGAGTTGCCCGTCGTTCGAAGGGCACATCCCCTGGGCTCCAGCAAACAAGTGTACAAAGGTTGTTGAGCAGAGATTGAATCTATCTCCAATGGTTATAAAAAAAGACATTGACCCATTCACCCATTAACATATAACGCTAACCCAGCTCCTATGTTTGGAGTGCTCAGGCCGGTTTCGCAGGGGCCCAGGGCCTGGTGCTCAGAACACAGCAGAGTTCACAGCCCTGGGTACGTTTGGTCCGAAAAACAGGCCTCACACGCCATCCAGGTGGTCTTTAGAGCCCCCCAAGTTTCACAAAGACACCACCCATTTTAGTGTCAAAACCCTAGCCCTCACCTTTGACCTGCCATAAGTCATGTCATGGGGTCCCGCAGGTGTTCAATGTCCATCCCTTCTTTTCAGAACTGTCTGCCGAACGCGTAGATATCTGCATTATGACCCTAGCATGTACGGTTCACGAGAGGTCAATCAAAATACGTAAGACCCCCAAACACCAGTGAGGCTTCATTCGAGGCCTCCGCCCAGCTAACTATCAACCTCCCTTTACTGTTCACCCAATGCCTAGTTACCGCCCTAACCTTTTTATGATCCTAACCAAAATGCTATGGGGGGGGGTCCTTTTCGCACAGACAGGACGTTTTCTGAATCGTGAAGCCGAGCCCAATCCGTCAGTACCGGCCTCGAGCCGGTGCTGTGCGCGGCTGTGGCGTGGTTTCCAAAGAGCAAGCTTCTCTCCCTACAAAGGCTTTGATTACGGCCTTCTGCTATCTAAGAGCTCAGAACTCAGGGGGCGAGGGTCCGAGTGGCCCGTCGTTCGAAGGGCACATCCCCTGGGCTCCAGCAAACAAGTGTATAAAGGTTGTTCCGCAGAGATTGATTCTATTTGGAATGGTTATAAAAAAGAGATTGACCCAATCAGCCATTAACATATAACGCTAACCCAGCTCCTATGTTTGGAGTGCTGAGACCGGTTTCGCTGGGCTCAGGGCCTAGTGCTCAGAACACAGCAGAGATCACAGCCCTTGGTACGTTTGGTCCGAAAAACAGACCTCAGACGCCATCCAGGTGGTCTTTAGAGCCCCCCAAGTTTCACGAAGACACCACCCATTTTAGTTTCAAAACCCTAACCCTCACCTTTGACCTGCCATAAGTCATATCATGGGGTCCCGCAGGTGTTCAATGTCCATCCATTCTTTTCAGAATTGTCTGCCGAACGCGTGGACATCTGCATTATGACCCTAGCATGTAGGGTTCACGAGAGGTCAATAAAATTCATAAGATCCCCTCATCTAGCAAGGCTTCATATGAGGCACCCATACGGCTAACTATCAACTTCCCTTTACTGTTCACCCAATTTCTAGTTACCGCCCTAACCTTTGTATGACCCTAACCCTAGAGGTTAAACCCTGCCCCCGGACACGTCTCGGCAAAACCAAGACCATTTTCCGACTCAGCGCGACGAGCCGAACGTGCCCATATGGGTTTCTGCGCACACAGACTTACGGTTATCTTAATTGGCTAGGGTTAGGGTTACTTTTCGACGCACGATAGATCGCCAATGAAAAGTCTGTTCGCGAAGTAATTTAAAGGGGCGCGTTCAGCTTGCCCAGATCTACGCTCTGATATGTTCGCCTTTTCCATGCGACCCTTGTAGGAGGAGTTTTCCAACTATGGCCTGTCTTTCGAATGGTACATAGAAGTATACCCTCTAACACCATAGTGAATGTGAAAATGTTAACCCTAATTTTGAGAACCATAAATCCGTGTGCGGGGAAACAAATATGGGCGCGTTCGTAAAATCGAGAGCTATGCGTGGATGTGCGGCACGCCCCTTTTCGACCTTTGTGGGCGGAGTTATCGTGCGTCAAAGTGTAACCCTGATTTTAAGAAACACATGACTGTGTGTGGAGAAACACATAACAACGTGTTCGTCTCGTCGAGCCCTACGCATGGATGTGCGCCACGCCTCCGTGTGGCCTTTGTGGGCGGAGTTAAACACTCGTAATTAGGTGCACTATAGACATTTTTCTTATTCCAAAAAAGGACAACTTAGTCTGACTTACTTTTTCACGCTGAATCGAATGGTGTTGGTCCCGTGGCTGTACCACGTCGGGAAAGTGGTTAATTAGTGTGCACAATTTTATAGACGGGTTAGTGTTGCAGGGGTCTTTTGGGCGTGATTATCATGGAGATTGATCACTAATTGGAACAAAGATATATCATAAATGGGGCGTCCTTTTCGCACAGACAGGACGTTTTCTGAATCGTGAAGCCGAGCCCAATCCGTCGTTACAGGCCTCGAGCCGGTGCTGTGCACGGCTGTCGCGTGGTTTCGAAAGAGCAAGCTCCCCAAACTTTAGTATGGCTTCATCCGAGGCCTCTGCCCAGCTAACTATCAACCTCCCTTTAATGTTCACCCAATTACAAGTTACCACCCTAACCTTTTTCTACATGAGTCAGGAATCAAGCTCTGACATGTGTGGCACCTCACTGCTGACCTCCATGGTCATGTGTGTGGTGGTTTCGAAAGAGCAAGCTCTACCCCTAACCAAGGCCTCTATTACGGCCTTCTGCTGTCTAAAAGCTCAGAACTCAGGGGGCGACGGTCCAAGTGGCCCGTCCTTCGAAGGGCACGTCCCCTGGGGTTCAGCAAACATGTGTATAAAGGTTGTTGAGCAGAGATTCATTCTATCTCGAATGGTTATAAAAAAAGAGATTGACCCAATCACCCGTTAACATATAACGCTAACCCAGCTCATATGTTTGGAGGGCTGAGGTCGGTTTCGCAGGGCTCAGGGCCTAGTGCTCAGAATACAGCAGAGATCACAGCCCTGGGTACGTCTGGTCCGAAAAACAGACCCCAGACGCCATCATTGTGGTCTTTAGAGGCCCCCAAGTATCATGAAGACGCCACCCATTTTAGTGTCGAAACCCTAACCCTCACCTTTGACCTGCCATAAGTCATGTCATGGGGTCCCGCAGGTGTTCAATCACCATCCATTCTTTTCAGAATTCTCTGCCTAATGCGTAGACATCTGCATTATGATCCTAGCATGTACGGTACACAAGAGGTCAATCAAAATGCTTACGATCCCCAACCTTTAGTAAGGCTTCATATGAGGCCCCCTTCCAGCTAACTATCAACTTCCCTTTACTGTTCACCCAATTTCCAGTTACCACCCTAACCTTTTTATTATCCTAACCAAAAAGATTCAAGACCCTAACCCTGCCCCCCGGACACATCTCGACAAAACCAAGACCATTTTTGGACTCAGCGCGAAGAGCCGAACACGCCCATATGTGTTTCTGCGCACACAGACTTACGGTTATCTTAATTGGCTAGGGTTAGGGTTACTTTTCGACGCACGATAGATCGCCAACGAAAAGTCCGTTCGCGAAGTAATTTAGAGGGGCGCGTTCAGCTTGCCCAGATCTACGCTCTGATATGTTCGCCTTTTCCATGCGACCCTTGTAGGAGGAGTTTTCCAACTATGGCCTGTCTTTCGAATGGTACATAGAAGTATACCCTCTAACACCATAGTGAATGTGAAAATGTTAACCCTAATTTTGAGAACCATAAATCCGTGTGCGGGGAAACAAATATGGGCGCGTTCGTAAAATCGAGAGCTATGCGTGGATGTGCGGCACGCCCCTTTTCGACCTTTGTGGGCGGAGTTATCGTGCGTCAAAGTGTAACCCTGATTTTATGAACCACATGACTGTGTGTGGAGAAACACATAACAACGTGTTCGTCTCGTTGAGCCCTACGCATGGATGTGCGCCACGCCTCCGTGCGGCCTTTGTGGGCGGAGTTAAACACTCGTAATTAGGTGCACTATAGACATTTTTCTTATTCCAAAAAAGGACAACTTAGTCTGACTTACTTTTTCACGCTGAATCGAATGGTGTTGGTCCCGTGGCTGTACCACGTCGGGAAAGTGGTTAATTAGTGTGCACAATTTTATAGACGGGTTAGTGTTGCAGGGGTCTTTTGGGCGTGATTATCATGGAGATTGATCACTAATTGGAACAAAGATATATCATATTTGGGGCGTCCTTTTCGCACAGACAGGACGTTTTCTGAATCGTGAAGCCGAGCCCAATCCGTCGTTACAGGCCTCGAGCCGGTGCTGTGCACGGCTGTCGCGTGGTTTCGAAAGAGCAAGCTCCTCTCCTAACAAAGGCTGCTGTCTAAGAGCTCAGAACTCAGGGGGCGAGGGTCCAAGTGGCCCGTCCTTCGAAGGGCACATCCCCTGGGCTTCAGCAAACAAGTGTATAAAGGTTGTTGAGCAGAGATTGATTCTATCTCGAATGGTTATAAAAAAGAGATTGACCCAATCACCCATTAACATATAACGCTAACCCAGCTCCTATGTTTTGAGGGTTCAGGTCGGTTGTGCATGGCTCAGGGCCTAGTGCTCAGAATACAGCAGAGATCACAGCCCTGGGTACGTTTGGTCCGAAAAACAGACCCCAGACGCCATCCAGTTGGTATTTAGAGGCCCCCAATTATCATGCAGATGCCACCCATTTTAGTGTCGAAACCCTAACCCTGACCTTTGGCCTGCCATATGTCAGGTCATGGGGTCCCGCAGGTATTCAATCACCATCCATTCTTTTCGGAATTATCTGCTGCACGCGTAGACATCTGCATTATGATAGCATTTACGGTTCACGAGAGGTCAATCAAAGTACTTACGATCCCGGAAATGTACTAAGGCTTCATTTGAGGCCCCCACCCAGCTAACTATCAACCTCCCTTTACTGTTCACCCAATTACAAGTTACCACCCTAACCTGATGACCAGGAGGAAGAGGATGAGGAGGAGGGGTTACCCCAACATATCCAGCCTAACCCCCCTCCTGAGGTTGCACCTAATCCCCCAGAGGTGGAGGAGGATGAGGAGGACGATGATGAAGAGGAGTTTGAACTAGCAAAGGGTTTAGGGACAATTAATATGTAATAGCCCTAACCCTAACCCCAATAACCCAGCAACTTCCCAGAATCGCTCCCCACCTTGCTCCCAGGCATCCAGTGAATATCTGTGTCAGATCCCCCTCAAGGATTTTTCATCGGGGGAGGGGAATGGTAGGATTAAGGGCTCATTCCGCTAATTGGGCATTTTATTAATTATGTTTGATAGTTTATTGTTTGCATTGACATGCATGGCCTAACCCTAACCTACATACCTAACTCTATAAAGATAAGATAAAGATAAGATATTACATTACGCAAGACCATTGGATTCGCAGCGACGAGGTGTGCCGGAAATCATACTTGATGTTTCTGTCAGGACACTGTGGGGGCACTTGGGGGGTGGGCACTGTCTGGGGAGGCACTGGGGCGACACTTGTGGGGCACTGTCTGGGGAGGCACTGGGGGACACTTGGGGGCACTTGGGGGGAGAACTATCTGGGGAGGCACTGGGGGACACTGGGGGGGCACTTGGGGGGAATTGTCTGGGGAGGCACTGGGGGGCACTGTCTGTGGAGGCACTGGGTGGGCACTGGGGACACTGGGGGGGCACTTGGGGGGAACTGTCTGGGGAGGCACTGGGGGGAAACTGGGGGGCACTGTCTGGGGAGGCAATGGGGGGACACTGGGTGGGCACTTGGGGGGATTACTGTCTGGGGGGGCACTGGCGAGACACTGGGGGGGACTGTCTGGGGAGGCATTTGGGGGGCACTTGGGGGGATCTGTCTGGGGAGGCACTGGGGGGCACTCTCTGGGGAGGCACTGGGGGGACACAAGGGGGGCACTTGGGGGGCACTGTCTGGGGAGGCACTGGGGGGCACTTGGTGGGGCACTGTCTGGGGAGGGACTGGGGGGACACTTGGGGGGGCACTGTCTGGGGAGGCACTTGGGGGACACTTGAAGGGGCACATGGGGAGGCACTGGGGGGGGGGCACTGAGGGGCACTGTCTGGGGAGGCACTGGGGGGGACACTGGGGGACACTGGGGGGGAGAAACCGGAAGTGAGAAAAAACTATTGATTTGATAAGATATTGGTATACCCAATTCCATATCAATTCCAATGTATGCTTACTCAATATCTAGGCACTTGGGGGGGGGGGACTGTCTGGGGAGGCATTGGGGGGGCACTTGGGGGGGGGGCACTGGGGGGCACTGTCTGGGGATGGATTTGGGGGGCACTTGGGGGAACTGTCTGGGGAGGCACTTGGGGGACACTGGGGGGGCACATGGGGGGCACTGGGGGGACACTGGGGGACACTGGGGGGGCACTTGGGGGGAGCACTGTCTGGGGAGGCACTTGGGGGGCACTTGGGGGGCACTGTATGGGGAGGCACTGGGGGGACACTGGGGGGCACTGTCTGGGGAGGCACTGGGGGGACACTGGGGGACAGTGGGGGGGCACTTGGGGGGAGCACTGTCTGGGGAGGCACTTGGGGGACACTTGGGGGGGCACATGGGGAGGCACTGGGGGGGGGGCACTGAGGGGGCACTGTCTGGGGAGGCACTGGGGGGACACTGGGGGGAAGATATTGGTATACCCAATTCCATATCAATTCCAATGTATGCTTACCCAATATCTAGGCACTTGGGGGGGGGGGACTGTCTGGGGAGGCATTGGGGGGGGCACTTGGGGGGGGGCACTGGGGGGACACTGGGGGGCACTGTCTGGGGATGGATTTGGGGGGCACTTGGGGGAACTGTCTGGGGAGGCACTTGGGGGACACTTGGGGGGGCACTGTCTGGGGAGGCACTTGGGGGACACTTGGGGGGGCACATGGGGAGGCACTGGGGGGGGGGGGGGGCACTGAGGGGGCACTGTCTGGGGAGGCACTGGGGGGACACTGGGGGACACTGGGGGGGAGAACCCGGAAGTGAGACTTTTTGGGTGAAAAAACTATTGATTTGATAAGATATTGGGGTGCCCAATTCCATATAAATTCCATTCATTTTTCACCCAATATCTGAAAACCGAAAGTGATACCTGTTTGGGTGAAGAAATGAATTGATTTGATAAGATATTGGGGTGCCCGATTCCGTATCAATTCCATTAATTTCTCACCCAATATCTGAAACTGGAAGTGATACCTTCTTGGGTGAAGAAATGAATTGATTTGATAAGATATTGGGGTGCCCAATTCCATATCAATTCCATTCCATTAGGGTTACCCAATTCCATATCAATTCCATTCTGAAATGCAGGTGGGCGGGGCTTAGGGCTAACCCTAACCCTAACCCAGGGGCTTAGGCACTTGGGGGGTGGGGCACTGTCTGGGGAGGTATTGGGGGGGCACTTGGGGGGGGGGGGCAGTGGGGTGACACTGGGGGCCACTGTCTGGGGATGGACTGGGGGGGCACTTGGGGGACACTTGGGGGGGGCAATGTCTGTGGAGGCACTTGGGGAACACTTGGGGGGCACTTGAGGAGGCACTGGGTGGGGGCACTGAGGGGGCACTGTCTGGGGAGGCACTGGTGGGGCACTTGGGGGGTGGGCACTGTCTGGGGAGGCACTGGGGGGACACTGGGAGGGGCACTCTGGAGAGGCACTGGGGGGACACTGGGAGGGGCACATGGGGGGGCAATGTCTGGGGAGGCAATGGGGGGGCACTTGGTGGGGCAATGTCTTGGGAGGCACTGGGGGGCACTTGGGGGGGCACTGTCTGGGGAGTCACTAGGGGGACACTGGGGGGCACTGTCTGGGGAGGCACTGGGTGGACACTGGGAGGGCACTTATGTGGCACTGCCTGGGGAGGCACTGGGGGCCAGTGGGGGACACGGGGGGGGGCACTTGGAGGGGCACTTGGGGAGGCACTGGGGGGGCACTTGGGGGGTGGGCACTGTCTGGGGAGGCACTGTGGCGACACTTGTGGGGCACTGTCTGGGGAGGCACTGGGGGACACTTGGGGGCACTTGGGGGGAGAACTATCTGGGGTACCGGCCTCGAGCCGGTGCTGTGCACGGCTGCCGCGTGGTTGCGAAAGAGCGAGCTCCTCTCCTAACAGAGGCTTTTGACTCGGAGGCCATGACCTCCCATAAGTCATGTCATGGGGTCCCGCAGGAGTTCAATGTCCATCCATTCTTTTCAGAATTGTCTGCCGAACGCATAGACATCTTCATTATGACCCTAGCATGTACGGTTCACGAGAGGTCAATCAAAATACGTATGACCCCCAAACTCGAGTGAGGCTTCATTCGAGGCCTCCGCCCAGCTAACCATCAACCTCCCTTTACTGTTCACCCAATGACTAGTTACCGCCCTAACCTTTTTATGATCCTAACCAAAATCCTATGGGGGGGTCCTTTTTGCACAGACAGGACGTTTTCTGAATCGTGAGGCCGAGCCCAATGCGCCGGTACCGGCCTCGAGCCGGTGCTGTGCGCGGCTGTCGCGTGGTTTCCAAAGAGCAAGCTTCTCTCCCTAAAGGCTGGGGTAGCTGGATGAGACCATCCAGCTAACTATCAAACTCCCTTTTCTTTTCACCCAATTAAATATTACCACCCTACGCCTAAGGTATTCCATGCGTTGACATGCATATAATTGATCCAGCTGGAGTTAATCAAGTCGGACCAGGTGTTGGTTATTGAAGCTAATGGCACACTATATATGTTTTGAGTCAGAGTGACTGTCAGACAGCATCAGACTTGCATGGAAGAAGGACTGACAAAGGACTAACAAGCAACCAAGAGGTTGGTATTTTTGTTAAATATTGTTCTACAAATTCTACATCAACTATCTTCTTTCGAAAAGACTATCAACATTGCATGGTTTGCAATCTGAAATCTTTATAATATTATACAGAATGGAACAACCAAGCCAGGAGGGAGACCCCCCGACACCGCCTGACACCACCACCAACCCTTCTCCTGAAGATGTAAGTACATCCTAAAAAGATGTGTGGCTGCAAACCTTTTTAGAGCGACCTAATCATTCAAATTCATTGTACCTTTCAACACAGGGATATACATTAATCCAATTATGTTTGTCTACAGACACATGATGACCAGGTCCTGGAGGAGCCACAATATTTGGTTCCAACAAATTCAGAGGGGGATTCGGAGGAAGAGGAATTTGTTATCGAGGTCAGAGGCAGGAGGAGGTACGAGATACTCCTCATTTACGCCCAATTTCTGGAGGCCAGACAGCGCATTCTGAGGAGACGCCTTCGACCTCCAGCCCGAGGATCTGGGGCCTCCGGAGGATCTGGGGCATCCTAAAAATGATTTGTTATTGTTTGTTTTGTTATTCCTTTTGTTTTTTCTTGCTTTTGATTTTTCCTAAATAAATGTTGTTCCTCTTACACGTAAATCTGAGTCATCCATTTATGAATAGTCTCTCCAAAAAATGGTAATATCATGTAGTGATATCATGTAGTTGGTGATTAGTGATAATTAGTGACAGGGGTTGGAGATAATTAAAATGTAATTGATATTCCAGTGGGCAGGGTTTGAGTGGTTTTGGGGTGGGGGGCTAGCAAAGGGTTTAGGGGCAATTAATATGTAGAGGGAGGGTTCTTAATGGGTCTGGGGTATGTGGTCTTTATTGTGTAAATGTTGGGGCACAGAGGATAACTCTGTCTTGAATGGTTTTTCTATTCCATTCATTTAGATTTTATGGTTAGGCTAGGGTTGCCCAATTTCACATCATATCCATTATGAATGGATTTGATTGGTTAGATAATTTCATCCCAAATTGGTTGAAAAAAATATTAAATTTGATAGGAGTTTGGGTACCCAATTCCTTATCAAATCCATGCATTCTTTCCATGTCGACCACACTCATCCAAACACTTGCCTTTGCCCAACATCCTATCAATTCCATGTTTTATATAGCCCAATTACTGACAACAACCCTACCCATGTCAAATTAATGACTAATTGACAGAATTTGTTTCACCTGCTGGAAGGGTTTATAAGGGAGGGGAAGTGCCATGTGCTTCATTCATTGTCTGTATTGAGAGAGGGAGAGAGTGCTGCAAGCTGCTAGATAACTCACATTACAATCAACTGAATCCTGCATTCCAACAACGCATCAACATGCCTGTGAGTAAATATTCTATATTTTTGGGGCCTATGATTTGGTGGTTAGATTTTGCTAGATTTTGGGTTAGGTTTTGGTGAAGTATAATTGATTTTCATTTTCAACATGTGTGTACATTTTGGGGAGCAGAGAATAATTCTATCAAAATGGTTTTAAAAAGGGATGGATTTCTGGATGGAGAAATCAACAATGGAAAACCTTTCCATTAACTGTACTAATCCCAATTTTTAACTTTTTTTTTAGGCTACCGTGGACAAAGTCCATTGTCCAATATGCTCAAAGGTGGTCTTCCTTACCTCCCACCTGAAAAAAGGCCACAAGGTCACAAATAATGTGGAGAGGCTTCTCATCCAGGACTATGCATATGGAAGGTAAAGTTGACTCCTGCAGTGTTATTTTTTAATGAGAACATGATTATTGTGTAATGGTGCGCTTTCTACACTGGTTTGGCTTACCTTGTATACATTTGTTTTGTAACTGTAGAGTCAAAAAAATGGACTATCCCACCTGTGACATTTGTGGCAAGAAGAACAATGCACGCATTGATAAGCATCTTGCTGACGTCCACCTGATAGAAGTAAGTTAATTATGTGTGCTTGCTACTTAACCACTTAAACCTTAGCATTGGTATTGCGAAGAAAGCTGAAAAAAGCCTGCTATGTTAGGGTATTTTGCACTGTTATTGGGCCAATACCCTAAAACTCTGCAACCCAGCTAAGTATTAACCTCTCTTACTTTTTCACCCAATTACCAGTCATCACCCTAACCGGTTCAAGTGGTTAACAACTAGAACCACCCAAACAAATAATTATAGTAAATTGTGTCCCAGATTGTTGAGACCTGATATTGGGTTAAAACAGATATGTGTCAGCTTGCATGTCTTATTCTCTAAAAAAAATCCCAATTAGGGGGCAACATGGCCTAACCCTTTGGAAAGACTTTCCCCCAGTTGGCTTCTGAGGGCCCCCGTGACATGGTGACCCCTAGAAGTCAAATCCTGTCAGGGAACACGCATTGGGTCAAAGTAGAATGCCAATGAATAGGAACCTCACTACCCCAACATCCTGTGATTGACCCGGTTGTACATTATTTTAACCTGTTGCTTTTCAACAGGGGGATGAAAAAAAGAGACTTGTAACAGCAGCGAAGCGCTTCTTGACCATCAGCAAATTGGCTGCCCTACGGGCCACGGGTGTCGGAATGGTCAGCCGGCTTGACCTGTTCGAAAGAGGCAGGTCCAATTACCATTGCAATTGTAAGTATACTTGTGTTGTTTTAAGGTCAACTACATTAATGTTTTTTTTAACAGCTACAGTGCCCAGTGCCCAGTGCCCAGTGCCCAGCACCCAGGCCCAGCGCCCAGGACCAGTGCCCAGGGCCCAGCGCCCAGTGCCCAGCCCTCCAGATAATCAGGCCAACCCCACCCAGCTGAGTAAGAACGATCACATTTCCAATTGTAAGAATACTTGTGTTGTTTAAGGGCAACTACATTAATAATGTTTATTTCAACAGCGACTGACGAAGTGGATGAGGTGTGCAGGGCCCTTGACCTGCTTGGGCCTACCTCCGACTCTATTGAGCGTAAGTGCAATTACTCATCCAATTGTGAGAATATACAATTGTGTTTTGTGTCCTTACATCTAGATTCATGATGTTTGTTTCAACAGCTCCAGGTGACGACATGTCCTCACCAGGTCCGGTGACACCTGTCACCTATGGGATGTCACCTCCGTCAACGTCAGGCGTTAAATGTGAGGGCAATAATTGTTCCAAATTGTAAGGATACTTGTGTTTGACAGCAAGGATATCCATATTAATGATGTTTGTTTTAACAGATCTGCCTACCAACCGCCCTTCAGGTCAAAAAGGTGAGAAAAATACTCTTCAAGTTAGGGTCTTTTGCATTTATGGGGTCATTTAACATAGGGATTGATATGAAGTTGTGCCTGACCAAATCAATATTGAATAATAAGGATGTTTGACAGCTTATCTATATTAATTATGTTTCTTCAAATTCAACCCCAGTCTGCTCGCAGTCGGCCTGCGTGGACCTGCGGGCAGAGTTTGAGAGGATTTTGGGTGAGAACCTGGAGCTGAGGAGGAGGCTGATGGAGCTCGAAACATTTAAAAAGGTCCACCTCACCCCGGTCAAGGGCACCGGCAGAAAGGCCACCCCGGTCAAGGGCACCGGCAGAAAGGCCACCGAGAAGACAAAGCTCTCGGAGGGGGAGCAGGGCCTCTTTTGTAAGTATTCTTTTCATTTTTACATTTTCTTAAATGGAATTTGTTAGTGACTTTGAGGATTTACGACATGTTGACGTGTGTCCTTTTGAAATGGGAAAAAAACATTTAAATCCTGTATTCACTCACAAATGTGTTTCTGTCAACAGCCATCATCATTGATGATTGGGTGGAACATCTTGTCTCTTTGAGACAAGACGACCCAAAATACCTGGACAACCAGCAGCAAAGAGGCAGACGTGCAGCTAAGGTCTGCAAGAGCCTGGGCTGTGTGGGGAAAGCCCACCTCCGTCCCCTCCTGGACCTGGACAAGACCAGAGAGTAGGTAGAGTCCACAGAGTTTCCACCAAAGACTAACTCCTTAGTTTTTAACTCATATATTGTCTTTCACAGCTTCTTTAGAGCACTGTCCAAAACGGCCAAACCCGGCACGTTAAAGACCTATGTTCTCGACTTTTTGGGCTTCCTGAGACACGTCAAAGGTGTACCCAGGTTCAGGAAGCAGTCCACCCTCACCCAGGTAGAGCTTGATAGTGTCCAGTACAGCATGTCGGCGATGCAGAAGAGCCTCACCGTCCCCTTGCTCGCCCAGAAATATGCAGTCCTCGTTAAGAAATCGAGTGAGTGTATTTACAGACCGTAATGTCATAGTTTTTTGGTTTGTCCAAGACACTGTATTCTCTATCAAACACAATGCCACAGCACACAGTAAGACCTTTATCTTAAACTAATTGTATGCATTTCTATACAGACGAGGAGCTGGACATAAATATGGAGATGAGGTTCCTGAAGGTCGCCGAGGATCGGCTGCCGGGGCTGCTCGGTAAGTAAACTTGTAAAGAAATATTCCTTTGAAGAAAGAAATAATGATACTTACCAGTGGACCTGCAACAAAAGGAATATTCAACACAAGTTGATATGTGTACCGGTTGTTAAACAAATGCCAAGTTTAAACTATCTTTTCTTTTTAGAACAACTCCAGGCCTGCTTCACACTCAATGCTGTGCAGGAGATACATGGGTTCCTGGCCGGATTCCTTGCGATCACGCACGGCCATCGGGCCGGTGTGTTCAAGAACCTGACAGTGTCTGAAGTGAACGATGCCAAACCCTCCAAGAGCGGATTTGTGATTTATGTGAGTCAAGACTTCTAACGATTCCATTATCAATGTGTATTTTTGTGGTACCATTATATTGGTAGAATTATTGGGGTCCCTGTTCCACATTTCATTAAACTAAAGAGGTTTATGTGATCAGGGTTAGTATGGTGACACTTTTTTGGGTGGAAACCTGAATGGACTTGATGGAAATTGTTTGCCCAACTTCTTATCATATACATTTATATTTACAACCAAAAAGTAATACATTCTATTTTCACCAACTTCCAGTGGTCTTATCATGTCTAAATGTCTTTGTGTGGTACCGTTATGTTGGTAGAATTATTGGGGTCCCTATAAACACCACTTTTCAGTGAACGTGCTCCATAAGAGGTTTCTGTGATCAGGGTTAGTATGGCGACACTTTTTTGGGTGGAAAACTTAATTGATTTGATAGGAAATGGTTTTCCCAACTTATTTTTCAACCCTAACATCAAACAATGATATCCACCTGTGGTAGGTTCGAAATCACAAATCATTCAACAGCCACGGTCCTGCCCCCCTGGCCTTGAAGAGGGAAGAGCTGCAGTGGCTGCTCGAACTCATAAACACCACCAAGTGTCAGGGGACCAGCACTGAACTTGTGTTTTGCACCAGCGGGGGGAAGGAGGTGCGAAACCTCGGAAAAAGAATTGAGAAGGTGTGGGGAATACTTGGGCTTGAAGGGAAGCCAACCTTCAACCTCATCAGGTCCTCAGCATCCAGCAAGGTAAATCTTTCAGACCAAGCACGTTTAACAGACAACTATTAAAGTTAAGTAGTATGATTTAGATCCTTTCTCTTCCATTCAAAGGCACGGAAAAGCCTTGATGTGACCAGCCGGGCAAAGGTCAGCAAGGCGATGAAGCATTCGGAGGAGACAGCCAGCCGCTTCTATATGAGCATCGCCGATGAGGAGGAGGTCATGACGGCCCGCGTCCTCCTCATGGAGGGGTACAAGCAGTGCAAGGCGGCGAAGGACAGCAGAGAGGCACGGGAGAAGGAACGGGAGGAGGCAGACGAGGACAAAAGGGAGGAGGCAATCAACGTCTCGGACACAAGCAACAGTGACTGTGATGTCCTGTATGATGATCGCTCCGGTGAGTGCCAATGCTGTACACGTATGCAAGATTCTCTTGAACCAAGATATTCAGCAATTACGTTGACCAGTTGACAACACACTATCAGACTAATTATGTTTTGTTCGATATTATTACAGAGTCCTCGACTTCATCTGAGGAGGAACAGGAGGAAAGAGGAGGAAAGAAGGAGGAAAGAAGGCTAGCACGAAAGCGGCAACGCTCTCCATCCTCCTCGACTTCATCTGAGGAGGAACAGGAGGAAAGAGGAGGAAAGAAGGAGGAAAGAAGGCTAGCACGAAAGCGGCAACGCTCTCCATCCTCCTCCCCTGTAGTGGTTCTTGTTGATAAAATAAAGTTCACCCCAAGAACAGAGAAGGCACTCAGAAGGATTAAGCCGCAAGACTTGAATCCTAGGATTCGACTGTTCAAAGGCTTAGGTAAGACATTTACAATTACTCTTCAAATTGTAAGAATACTTGTGTGTGACTGGATCAATAGGACTGGAATTGGTCCTGACAACCTATATGTTCTATTTGTTCCAACACCTCCAGAAGGACTAATGCAAAGAAAGGATGCTAACGCAGCTGCAGAGCACAAAAGTGAGAAAAAATACATGTAGAGGGTCCTTGGCCCTTATTGGGATATTTAACATAGGACTTGATATGACATTGGTCCTGACAACCTTCACACATGCAAAACAAAGGACATCGAATAATAATGGTGTCTAACATCCATAATGTTTGTTTCAACAGGAGAGGAGAGGTCAACAGGTGGCCCCCGTCGTGGACGAGTTCCTCACCGGCGTATCCTTCCGCCAATGTTTTCCCTGGGACTCCGTCCCTCCAGCCCAGCAGAGCCACAAGGTGAGAACAATTACTCAAGAGGAATTGGTGTGTGTGTGTGTGTGTGTGTGTGTGTGTGTGTGTGTGTGTGTGTGTGTGTGTGTGTGTGTGTGTGTGTGTGTGTGTGTGTGTGTGTGTGTGTGTGTGTGTGTGTGTGTGTGTGTCAGTAAAACTAAATAAATCATCTTTATTTCAACAGATAAAGCTCCCCGAGTAGTGGAAGGATCCACTGGAGGACTTCCACAACCTCCTTTCCCTGCCTCCCCCCCTCCTCCCACTACCTCCCTCATCCTCTTCCGAGACTCTGAGGCTGAGGAAGCCTCCCCCCTCCTCCCACTACCCCCCCCATCCGCTTCCAAGACTGAGGCTACCCCACTACCCCACCCCATCCAATTTGAAGACTCTGAGAACGAGGAAGCCTTCTAGCCCTGGCTAGATGTGAGCCGAACAGCACGGCTGTTTCTTTTTGTTTGTTTTAATTTTTTTCTCATTTAAGTCACCTGAGGCAGGTCGTTTTATTTTGTTTTTATCCCCAACCCCATTGTTTTATTTGTGTTGTGTGCCTTTGATAAGGCTATTGTGTTTCAGGCACAGTTGCCTCGTGTGTGTGTGTGTGTGTGTGTGTGTGTGTGTGTGTGTGTGTGTGTGTGTGTGTGTGTGTGTGTGTGTGTGTGTGTGTGTGTGTGTGTGTGTGTGTGTGTGTGTGTGTGTGTGTGTGTGTGTGTGTGTGTGTGTGTGTGTGTGTGTGTGTGTGTGTGTGTGTGTGTGTGTGTGTGTGTGTGCGTGAAAAAATAATAAATGTTTGAACTTTGAGCTATGGTTGTTTCTTTCAAGACTTTGGTTGGCCAGGGATACGTGTGAGGCTTTGGTTAAGATTTAGAGATAATTCATGTAATTGATATGCTATTGGGCTGGGTTGATGGGTTCTGGGGCTAACATAGGGTTTAGGGACAATTTTGGGTGAAAAATGAATGGACTTGATAAGATATTGGGGTGCCCAATTCCGTATCAATTCCATTCATTCCTCACCCAATATCTGAAACTGGCTTAGGGATTGGGGGGGCACTTTGGGGGGACACTGTGGGGCACTGTCTGGGGAGGCACTTGGGGGACACTTGGGGGGGCACTGTCTTGGGAGGCATTGGGGGGGGGCACTGGGGGGACACTGGGGGCACTGTCTGGGGATGGACTGGGGGGGCACTTGGGGGAACTGTCTGGGGAGGCACTTGGGGGACACTGGGGGGGCACTGTCTGGGGGGGCACTTGGGGAGGCACTGGGGGGGGGGGCACTGAGGGGGCACTGTCTGGGGAGGCACTGGGGGGACAGTGGGGACTTTTTGGTTGAAAAAAATATTGATTTGATATATTTGGTATACCCAATTCCATATCAATTCCAATGTATGCTTACCCAATATCTGAAACCGGAAGTGAGTCCTTTTTTGGGTGGAAAAAGGAATTGATTTGATAAGATATTGTTTACCCAATTCCATATCCATTCCATTCAATTAGGGTTACCCAATTCCATTCTGAAATGCAGGTGGGCGGGGCTTAGGGCTAACTCTAACCATAACCTGGGGCTTAGGCACTTGGGGGGGGGGGGGGGGGACACACTGTCTGGGAAGGCACTGGGGGACCCTGGGGGGGGCACTTGGGGGGGGCACTGTCTGGGGAGGCATTGGGGGGGCACTTGGGGGGGGGGCACTGTCTTGGGAGGCATTGGGGGGCACTTGGGGCGGGGGGCACTTGGTGGACACTGGGAGGGGCACTTGGGGGGGCACTGTCTGGGGAGGCACTTGGGGGACACTGGGGGGAACTGTCTTGGGAGGCATTGGGGGGGCACTTGGGGGGGGCACTGGGGGGACACTGTCTGGGGATGGACAGGGACTTGGGGGAACTGTCTGGGGAGGCACTTGGGGGACACTGGGGGGCACTGTCTGGGGAGGCACTTGGGGGACACTGTCTTGGGAGGCATTGGGGGGCACTTGGGGGGGGGGCACTGGGGGGACACTGGGGGGCACTGTCTGGGGATGGACTGGGATTTGGGGGAACTGTCTGGGGAGGCACTTGGGGGACACTGGGGGGGCACTGTCTGGGGAGGCACTTGGGGGACACTTGGGGGGGCACTGAAAAAAAATTCAGGCACTGGGGGTGGGGGGCACTTGGGGAGGCACTGGGGGGGCACTTGGGGAAGCACTGGGGGGGGGCACTGAGGGGGCACTGTCTGGGGAGGCACTAGGGGGACACTGGGGGACACTGGGGGGGAGAAACCGGAAGTGAGACTTTTTGGGTGAAAAAAATGAATTGATTTGATAAGATATTGGGGTGCCCAATTCCATATAAATTCCATTCATTTTTCACCCAATATCTGAAAACCGAAAGTGATACCTGTTTGGGTGAAGAAATGAATTGATTTGATAAGATATTGGGGTGCCCGATTCCGTATCAATTCCATTAATTTCTCACCCAATATCTGAAACTGGAAGTGATACCTTCTTGGGTGAAGAAATGAATTGATTTGATAAGATATTGGGGTGCCCAATTCCATATCAATTCCATTCCATTAGGGTTACCCAATTCCATATCAATTCCATTCTGAAATGCAGGTGGGCGGGGCTTAGGGCTAACCCTAACCCTAACCCAGGGGCTTAGGCACTTGGGGGGTGGGGCACTGTCTGGGGAGGTATTGGGGGGGCACTTGGGGGGGGGGGGGCAGTGGGGTGACACTGGGGGCCACTGTCTGGGGATGGACTGGGGGGGCACTTGGGGGACACTTGGGGGGGGCAATGTCTGTGGAGGCACTTGGGGAACACTTGGGGGGCACTTGAGGAGGCACTGGGTGGGGGCACTGAGGGGGCACTGTCTGGGGAGGCACTGGGGTGGCACTTGGGGGCACTGTCTGGGGAGGCACTTGGGGGACACTGGGGGGGCACTTAGGGTTACACTTAGTCATTTTTTCGATTTTGTTTACCCAATTCCATATCAATTCCATTCAATTAGGGTTACCCAATTCCATATCAATTCCATTCTGAAATGCAGGTGGGCGGGGCTTAGGGCTAACCCTAACCCTAACCCAGGGGCTTAGGAACTTGGGGGGGCACTGTCTGGGGAGGCATTGGGGGGCTCTTGGGGGGGGCACTGGTGGGACACTGGGGGGCACTGTCTGGGGATGGACTGGGGGGGCACTTGGGGGAACTGTCTGGGGAGGCACTTGGGGGACACTTGGGGGGGCAATGTCTGGGGAGGCACTTTGGGGACACTTTGGGGGGCACTTGGGGGGGCACTGTCTGGGGAGGCACTTGGGGGACACTGGGGGGGCACTTGGGGAAGCACTGGGGGGGGGCACTGAGGGGGCACTGTCTGGGGAGGCACTAGGGGGACACTGGGGGACACTGGGGGGGAGAAACCGGAACTTGGGGGACACTGTCTGGGGAGGCACTGGGGGGCACTTGGTGGGGCACTGTCTGGGGAGGGACTGGGGGGACACTGGTGGGAAACTTGGGAGGGCACTGTCTGGGGAGGCACTGGGGGGACACTGGGGGGGCACTTGGGGACACTGGGGGGGCACTTGGGGGGCACTGGGGGGGCACTTGGGGGGAGCACTGTCTGGGGAGGCACTGGGGGACACTGGGGGGTACTGTCTGGGGAGGCACTGGGGGGCACTGTCTGGGGAGGCACTTCGGGGGCACTTGGGGGGCACTGTCTGGGGAGGCACTTGGGGGGCACTTGCGGGGCACTGTCTGGGGAGGCACTGGGGGGACACTGGGGGGGAGAAACCGGAAGTGAGACTTTTTGGGTGAAAAATGAATGGACTTGATAAGATATTGGGGTGCCCAATTCTGTATCAATTCCATTCATTTTTCACCCAATATCTGAAAACCGGAGGTGATACTTTTTGGGTGACAAATGAATGGACTTGATAAGATATTGGGGTGCCCAATTCCATATCAATTCCATTCATTTTTCACCCAATATCTGAAACTGCAGGTGGGCGGGGCTTAGGGATATTATTTTGGCCAAAATGGGGGGGATTGGGGGGGCACTTTGGGGGGGACTGTCTGGGGAGGCACTGTGGGGACACTGGGGGTGGGGGGAACTTGGGGAGGCACTGGGGGGACACTGAGGGGGCACTGTCTGGGGAGGCACTGGGGGGACACTGGGGGGGCACTTGGGGACACTGGGGGTGGGGGGAACTTGGGGGGCACTTGGGGGGCACTGGGGGGACACTGGGGGGGCACTTGGGGGGAGCACTGTCTGGGGAGGCACTGGGGGGACATTGGGGGACACTGGGGGGGCACTGTCTGGGGAGGCACTGGGGGGACACTGGGGGGGCACTTGGTGGGGCACTGTCTGGGGAGGGACTGGGGGGACACTGGTGGGGCACTTGGGGGGGGGCACTGTCTAGGGATGCACTGGGGGGACACTGGGGGACACGGGGGGCACTTGGGGGACACTGGGGGGGCACTTGGGGGCACTGGGGGGACACTGGGGGACACTGGGGGGGGGGGGGGGGCTACTTGGGGGGAGCACTGTCTGGGGAGGCACTTGGGGGGGCACTGTCTGGGGAGGCACTGGGGGGACACTGGGGGACATGGGGGGGCACTGGGGGGACACTGTGGGGGCACTTGGGGGCCACTGGGGGGACACTGGGGGACACTGGGGGCGGTACTTGGGGGGAGCACTGTCTGGGGAGGCACTTGCGGGGCACTTGGAGGGGCACTGTCTGGGGAGGCACTGGGGGGACACTGGGGGGCACTGTCTGGGGAGGCACTTGGGGGGCACTTGGGGGGGCACTGTCTGGGGAGGCACTGGGGGGACACTGGGGGGAGAAACCGGAAGTGAGACTTTTTGGGTGAAAAATGAATGGACTTGATAGGATATTGGGGTGCCCAATTCCATATCAATTCCATTCTTTTTTCACCCAATATCTGAAACTGCAGGTGGGCGGGGCTTAGGGATATTATTTTGGCCAAAATGGGGGGGATTGGGGGGGCACTTTGGGGGGCACTGTCTGGGGAGGCACTGTGGGGACACTGGGGGTGGGGGGAACTTGGGGGACACTGTCTGGGGAGGCACTGGGGGGCACTTGGTGGGGCACTGTCTGGGGAGGGACTGGGGGGACACTGGTGGGAAACTTGGGAGGGCACTGTCTGGAGAGGAACTGGGGGGACACTGGGGGGGCACTTGGGGGGAGCACTGTCTACGGAGGCACTGGCACAATATCTGAAACCCGGAGGTGATACTTTTTGGGTGAAAAATGAATGGACTTGATAGGATATTGGTGTGCCCAATTCCATATCAATTCCATTCATTTTTCACCCAATATCTGAAACTGCAGGTGGGCGGGGCTTAGGGATATTATTTTGGCCAAAATGGGGGGGATTGGGGGGGCACTTTGGGGGGCACTGTCTGGGGAGGCACTGTGGGGACACTGGGGGTGGGGGGAACTTGGGGAGGCACTGGGGGGACACTGAGGGGGCACTGTCTGGGGAGGCACTGGGGGGACACTGGGGGGGCACTTGGGGACACTGGGGGGGCACTTGGGGGGCACTGGGGGGGCACTTGGGGGGAGCACTGTCTGGGGAGGCACTGGGGGACACTGGGGGGTACTGTCTGGGGAGGCACTGGGGGGCACTGTCTGGGGAGGCACTTCGGGGGCACTTGGGGGGCACTGTCTGGGGAGGCACTTGGGGGGCACTTGCGGGGCACTGTCTGGGGAGGCACTGGGGGGACACTGGGGGGGGAGAAACCGGAAGTGAGACTTTTTGGGTGAAAAATGAATGGACTTGATAAGATATTGGGGTGCCCAATTCTGTATCAATTCCATTCATTTTTCACCCAATATCTGAAAACCGGAGGTGATACTTTTTGGGTGACAAATGAATGGACTTGATAAGATATTGGGGTGCCCAATTCCATATCAATTCCATTCATTTTTCACCCAATATCTGAAACTGCAGGTGGGCGGGGCTTAGGGATATTATTTTGGCCAAAATGGGGGGGATTGGGGGGGCACTTTGGGGGGGACTGTCTGGGGAGGCACTGTGGGGACACTGGGGGTGGGGGGAACTTGGGGAGGCACTGGGGGGACACTGAGGGGGCACTGTCTGGGGAGGCACTGGGGGGACACTGGGGGGGCACTTGGGGACACTGGGGGTGGGGGGAACTTGGGGGGCACTTGGGGGGCACTGGGGGGACACTGGGGGGGCACTTGGGGGGAGCACTGTCTGGGGAGGCACTGGGGGGACATTGGGGGACACTGGGGGGGCACTGTCTGGGGAGGCACTGGGGGGACACTGGGGGGGCACTTGGTGGGGCACTGTCTGGGGAGGGACTGGGGGGACACTGGTGGGGCACTTGGGGGGGGGCACTGTCTAGGGATGCACTGGGGGGACACTGGGGGACACGGGGGGCACTTGGGGGACACTGGGGGGGCACTTGGGGGCACTGGGGGGACACTGGGGGACACTGGGGGGGGGGGGGGCTACTTGGGGGGAGCACTGTCTGGGGAGGCACTTGGGGGGGCACTGTCTGGGGAGGCACTGGGGGGACACTGGGGGACATGGGGGGGCACTGGGGGGACACTGTGGGGGCACTTGGGGGCCACTGGGGGGACACTGGGGGACACTGGGGGCGGTACTTGGGGGGAGCACTGTCTGGGGAGGCACTTGCGGGGCACTTGGAGGGGCACTGTCTGGGGAGGCACTGGGGGGACACTGGGGGGCACTGTCTGGGGAGGCACTTGGGGGGCACTTGGGGGGGCACTGTCTGGGGAGGCACTGGGGGGACACTGGGGGGAGAAACCGGAAGTGAGACTTTTTGGGTGAAAAATGAATGGACTTGATAGGATATTGGGGTGCCCAATTCCATATCAATTCCATTCATTTTTCACCCAATATCTGAAA
Organism: Electrona antarctica; assembly: GCF_951216825.1. Classification (NCBI taxonomy): domain Eukaryota; kingdom Metazoa; phylum Chordata; class Actinopteri; order Myctophiformes; family Myctophidae; genus Electrona; species Electrona antarctica. Next base: position 78,741 of record NW_027637581.1, read on the forward strand.
CTGCAGGTGGGCGGGGCTTAGGGATATTATTTTGGCCAAAATGGGGGGGATTGGGGGGGCACTTTGGGGGGCACTGTCTGGGGAGGCACTGTGGGGACACTGGGGGTGGGGGGAACTTGGGGGACACTGTCTGGGGAGGCACTGGGGGGCACTTGGTGGGGCACTGTCTGGGGAGGGACTGGGGGGACACTGGTGGGAAACTTGGGAGGGCACTGTCTGGAGAGGAACTGGGGGGACACTGGGGGGGCACTTGGGGGGAGCACTGTCTACGGAGGCACTGGCACAATATCTGAAACCCGGAGGTGATACTTTTTGGGTGAAAAATGAATGGACTTGATAGGATATTGGTGTGCCCAATTCCATATCAATTCCATTCATTTTTCACCCAATATCTGAAACTGCAGGTGGGCGGGGCTTAGGGATATTATTTTGGCCAAAATGGGGGGGATTGGGGGGGCACTTTGGGGGGCACTGTCTGGGGAGGCACTGTGGGGACACTGGGGGTGGGGGGAACTTGGGGAGGCACTGGGGGGACACTGAGGGGGCACTGTCTGGGGAGGCACTGGGGGGACACTGGGGGGGCACTTGGGGACACTGGGGGGGCACTTGGGGGGCACTGGGGGGGCACTTGGGGGGAGCACTGTCTGGGGAGGCACTGGGGGACACTGGGGGGTACTGTCTGGGGAGGCACTGGGGGGCACTGTCTGGGGAGGCACTTCGGGGGCACTTGGGGGGCACTGTCTGGGGAGGCACTTGGGGGGCACTTGCGGGGCACTGTCTGGGGAGGCACTGGGGGGACACTGGGGGGGAGAAACCGGAAGTGAGACTTTTTGGGTGAAAAATGAATGGACTTGATAAGATATTGGGGTGCCCAATTCTGTATCAATTCCATTCATTTTTCACCCAATATCTGAAAACCGGAGGTGATACTTTTTGGGTGACAAATGAATGGACTTGATAAGATATTGGGGTGCCCAATTCCATATCAATTCCATTCATTTTTCACCCAATATCTGAAACTGCAGGTGGGCGGGGCTTAGGGATATTATTTTGGCCAAAATGGGGGGGATTGGGGGGGCACTTTGGGGGGCACTGTCTGGGGAGGCACTGTGGGGACACTGGGGGTGGGGGGAACTTGGGGGACACTGTCTGGGGAGGCACTGGGGGGCACTTGGTGGGGCACTGTCTGGGGAGGGACTGGGGGGACACTGGTGGGAAACTTGGGAGGGCACTGTCTGGAGAGGAACTGGGGGGACACTGGGGGGGCACTTGGGGGGAGCACTGTCTACGGAGGCACTGGCACAATATCTGAAACCCGGAGGTGATACTTTTTGGGTGAAAAATGAATGGACTTGATAGGATATTGGTGTGCCCAATTCCATATCAATTCCATTCATTTTTCACCCAATATCTGAAACTGCAGGTGGGCGGGGCTTAGGGATATTATTTTGGCCAAAATGGGGGGGATTGGGGGGGCACTTTGGGGGGCACTGTCTGGGGAGGCACTGTGGGGACACTGGGGGTGGGGGGAACTTGGGGAGGCACTGGGGGGACACTGAGGGGGCACTGTCTGGGGAGGCACTGGGGGGACACTGGGGGGGCACTTGGGGACACTGGGGGGGCACTTGGGGGGCACTGGGGGGGCACTTGGGGGGAGCACTGTCTGGGGAGGCACTGGGGGACACTGGGGGGTACTGTCTGGGGAGGCACTGGGGGGCACTGTCTGGGGAGGCACTTCGGGGGCACTTGGGGGGCACTGTCTGGGGAGGCACTTGGGGGGCACTTGCGGGGCACTGTCTGGGGAGGCACTGGGGGGACACTGGGGGGGAGAAACCGGAAGTGAGACTTTTTGGGTGAAAAATGAATGGACTTGATAAGATATTGGGGTGCCCAATTCTGTATCAATTCCATTCATTTTTCACCCAATATCTGAAAACCGGAGGTGATACTTTTTGGGTGACAAATGAATGGACTTGATAAGACATTGGGGTGCCCAATTCCATATCAATTCCATTCATTTTTCACCCAATATCTGAAACTGCAGGTGGGCGGGGCTTAGGGATATTATTTTGGCCAAAATGGGGGGGATTGGGGGGGCACTTTGGGGGGGACTGTCTGGGGAGGCACTGTGGGGACACTGGGGGTGGGGGGAACTTGGGGAGGCACTGGGGGGACACTGAGGGGGCACTGTCTGGGGAGGCACTGGGGGGACACTGGGGGGGCACTTGGGGACACTGGGGGTGGGGGGAACTTGGGGGGCACTTGGGGGGCACTGGGGGGACACTGGGGGGGCACTTGGGGGGAGCACTGTCTGGGGAGGCACTGGGGGGACATTGGGGGACACTGGGGGGGCACTGTCTGGGGAGGCACTGGGGGGACACTGGGGGGGCACTTGGTGGGGCACTGTCTGGGGAGGGACTGGGGGGACACTGGTGGGGCACTTGGGGGGGGGCACTGTCTAGGGATGCACTGGGGGGACACTGGGGGACACGGGGGGCACTTGGGGGACACTGGGGGGGCACTTGGGGGCACTGGGGGGACACTGGGGGACACTGGGGGGGGGGGGGGCTACTTGGGGGGAGCACTGTCTGGGGAGGCACTTGGGGGGGCACTGTCTGGGGAGGCACTGGGGGGACACTGGGGGACATGGGGGGGCACTGGGGGGACACTGTGGGGGCACTTGGGGGCCACTGGGGGGACACTGGGGGACACTGGGGGCGGTACTTGGGGGGAGCACTGTCTGGGGAGGCACTTGCGGGGCACTTGGAGGGGCACTGTCTGGGGAGGCACTGGGGGGACACTGGGGGGCACTGTCTGGGGAGGCACTTGGGGGGCACTTGGGGGGGCACTGTCTGGGGAGGCACTGGGGGGACACTGGGGGGAGAAACCGGAAGTGAGACTTTTTGGGTGAAAAATGAATGGACTTGATAGGATATTGGGGTGCCCAATTCCATATCAATTCCATTCATTTTTCACCCAATATCTGAAACTGCAGGTGGGCGGGGCTTAGGGATATTATTTTGGCCAAAATGGGGGGGATTGGGGGGGCACTTTGGGGGGCACTGTCTGGGGAGGCACTGTGGGGACACTGGGGGTGGGGGGAACTTGGGGGACACTGTCTGGGGAGGCACTGGGGGGCACTTGGTGGGGCACTGTCTGGGGAGGGACTGGGGGGACACTGGTGGGAAACTTGGGAGGGCACTGTCTGGAGAGGAACTGGGGGGACACTGGGGGGGCACTTGGGGGGAGCACTGTCTACGGAGGCACTGGCACAATATCTGAAACCCGGAGGTGATACTTTTTGGGTGAAAAATGAATGGACTTGATAGGATATTGGTGTGCCCAATTCCATATCAATTCCATTCATTTTTCACCCAATATCTGAAACTGCGGGTGGGCGGGGCTTAGGGATATTATTTTGGCCAAAATGGGGGGGATTGGGGGGGCACTTTGGGGGGCACTGTCTGGGGAGGCACTGTGGGGACACTGGGGGTGGGGGGAACTTGGGGAGGCACTGGGGGGACACTGAGGGGGCACTGTCTGGGGAGGCACTGGGGGGACACTGGGGGGGCACTTGGGGACACTGGGGGGGCACTTGGGGGGCACTGGGGGGGCACTTGGGGGGAGCACTGTCTGGGGAGGCACTGGGGGACACTGGGGGGTACTGTCTGGGGAGGCACTGGGGGGCACTGTCTGGGGAGGCACTTCGGGGGCACTTGGGGGGCACTGTCTGGGGAGGCACTTGGGGGGCACTTGCGGGGCACTGTCTGGGGAGGCACTGGGGGGACACTGGGGGGGAGAAACCGGAAGTGAGACTTTTTGGGTGAAAAATGAATGGACTTGATAAGATATTGGGGTGCCCAATTCTGTATCAATTCCATTCATTTTTCACCCAATATCTGAAAACCGGAGGTGATACTTTTTGGGTGACAAATGAATGGACTTGATAAGATATTGGGGTGCCCAATTCCATATCAATTCCATTCATTTTTCACCCAATATCTGAAACTGCAGGTGGGCGGGGCTTAGGGATATTATTTTGGCCAAAATGGGGAGGATTGGGGGGGCACTTTGGGGGGGACTGTCTGGGGAGGTACTGTGGGGACACTGGGGGTGGGGGGAACTTGGGGAGGCACTGGGGGGACACTGAGGGGGCACTGTCTGGGGAGGCACTGGGGGGACACTGGGGGGGCACTTGGGGACACTGGGGGTGGGGGGAACTTGGGGGGCACTTGGGGGGCACTGGGGGGACACTGGGGGGGCACTTGGGGGGAGCACTGTCTGGGGAGGCACTGGGGGGACATTGGGGGACACTGGGGGGGCACTGTCTGGGGAGGCACTGGGGGGACACTGGGGGGGCACTTGGTGGGGCACTGTCTGGGGAGGGACTGGGGGGACACTGGTGGGGCACTTGGGGGGGGGCACTGTCTAGGGATGCACTGGGGGGACACTGGGGGACACGGGGGGCACTTGGGGGACACTGGGGGGGCACTTGGGGGCACTGGGGGGACACTGGGGGACACTGGGGGGGGGGGGGCTACTTGGGGGGAGCACTGTCTGGGGAGGCACTTGGGGGGGCACTGTCTGGGGAGGCACTGGGGGGACACTGGGGGACATGGGGGGGCACTGGGGGGACACTGTGGGGGCACTTGGGGGCCACTGGGGGGACACTGGGGGACACTGGGGGCGGTACTTGGGGGGAGCACTGTCTGGGGAGGCACTTGCGGGGCACTTGGAGGGGCACTGTCTGGGGAGGCACTGGGGGGACACTGGGGGGCACTGTCTGGGGAGGCACTTGGGGGGCACTTGGGGGGGCACTGTCTGGGGAGGCACTGGGGGGACACTGGGGGGAGAAACCGGAAGTGAGACTTTTTGGGTGAAAAATGAATGGACTTGATAGGATATTGGGGTGCCCAATTCCATATCAATTCCATTCTTTTTTCACCCAATATCTGAAACTGCAGGTGGGCGGGGCTTAGGGATATTATTTTGGCCAAAATGGGGGGGATTGGGGGGGCACTTTGGGGGGCACTGTCTGGGGAGGCACTGTGGGGACACTGGGGGTGGGGGGAACTTGGGGGACACTGTCTGGGGAGGCACTGGGGGGCACTTGGTGGGGCACTGTCTGGGGAGGGACTGGGGGGACACTGGTGGGAAACTTGGGAGGGCACTGTCTGGAGAGGAACTGGGGGGACACTGGGGGGGCACTTGGGGGGAGCACTGTCTAAACTGCAGGTGGGCGGGGCTTAGGGATATTATTTTGGCCAAAATGGGGGGGATTGGGGGGGCACTTTGGGGGGCACTGTCTGGGGAGGCACTGTGGGGACACTGGGGGTGGGGGGAACTTGGGGAGGCACTGGGGGGACACTGAGGGGGCACTGTCTGGGGAGGCACTGGGGGGACACTGGGGGGGCACTTGGGGACACTGGGGGGGCACTTGGGGGGCACTGGGGGGGCACTTGGGGGGAGCACTGTCTGGGGAGGCACTGGGGGACACTGGGGGGTACTGTCTGGGGAGGCACTGGGGGGCACTGTCTGGGGAGGCACTTCGGGGGCACTTGGGGGGCACTGTCTGGGGAGGCACTTGGGGGGCACTTGCGGGGCACTGTCTGGGGAGGCACTGGGGGGACACTGGGGGGGAGAAACCGGAAGTGAGACTTTTTGGGTGAAAAATGAATGGACTTGATAAGATATTGGGGTGCCCAATTCTGTATCAATTCCATTCATTTTTCACCCAATATCTGAAAACCGGAGGTGATACTTTTTGGGTGACAAATGAATGGACTTGATAAGATATTGGGGTGCCCAATTCCATATCAATTCCATTCATTTTTCACCCAATATCTGAAACTGCAGGTGGGCGGGGCTTAGGGATATTATTTTGGCCAAAATGGGGGGGATTGGGGGGGCACTTTGGGGGGCACTGTCTGGGGAGGCACTGTGGGGACACTGGGGGTGGGGGGAACTTGGGGGACACTGTCTGGGGAGGCACTGGGGGGCACTTGGTGGGGCACTGTCTGGGGAGGGACTGGGGGGACACTGGTGGGAAACTTGGGAGGGCACTGTCTGGAGAGGAACTGGGGGGACACTGGGGGGGCACTTGGGGGGAGCACTGTCTACGGAGGCACTGGCACAATATCTGAAACCCGGAGGTGATACTTTTTGGGTGAAAAATGAATGGACTTGATAGGATATTGGTGTGCCCAATTCCATATCAATTCCATTCATTTTTCACCCAATATCTGAAACTGCAGGTGGGCGGGGCTTAGGGATATTATTTTGGCCAAAATGGGGGGGATTGGGGGGGCACTTTGGGGGGCACTGTCTGGGGAGGCACTGTGGGGACACTGGGGGTGGGGGGAACTTGGGGAGGCACTGGGGGGACACTGAGGGGGCACTGTCTGGGGAGGCACTGGGGGGACACTGGGGGGGCACTTGGGGACACTGGGGGGGCACTTGGGGGGCACTGGGGGGGCACTTGGGGGGAGCACTGTCTGGGGAGGCACTGGGGGACACTGGGGGGTACTGTCTGGGGAGGCACTGGGGGGCACTGTCTGGGGAGGCACTTCGGGGGCACTTGGGGGGCACTGTCTGGGGAGGCACTTGGGGGGCACTTGCGGGGCACTGTCTGGGGAGGCACTGGGGGGACACTGGGGGGGAGAAACCGGAAGTGAGACTTTTTGGGTGAAAAATGAATGGACTTGATAAGATATTGGGGTGCCCAATTCTGTATCAATTCCATTCATTTTTCACCCAATATCTGAAAACCGGAGGTGATACTTTTTGGGTGACAAATGAATGGACTTGATAAGATATTGGGGTGCCCAATTCCATATCAATTCCATTCATTTTTCACCCAATATCTGAAACTGCAGGTGGGCGGGGCTTAGGGATATTATTTTGGCCAAAATGGGGGGGATTGGGGGGGCACTTTGGGGGGGACTGTCTGGGGAGGCACTGTGGGGACACTGGGGGTGGGGGGAACTTGGGGAGGCACTGGGGGGACACTGAGGGGGCACTGTCTGGGGAGGCACTGGGGGGACACTGGGGGGGCACTTGGGGACACTGGGGGTGGGGGGAACTTGGGGGGCACTTGGGGGGCACTGGGGGGACACTGGGGGGGCACTTGGGGGGAGCACTGTCTGGGGAGGCACTGGGGGGACATTGGGGGACACTGGGTGGGCACTGTCTGGGGAGGCACTGGGGGGACACTGGGGGGGCACTTGGTGGGGCACTGTCTGGGGAGGGACTGGGGGGACACTGGTGGGGCACTTGGGGGGGGCACTGTCTAGGGATGCACTGGGGGGACACTGGGGGACACGGGGGGCACTTGGGGGACACTGGGGGGGCACTTGGGGGCACTGGGGGGACACTGGGGGACACTGGGGGGGGGGGGGCTACTTGGGGGGAGCACTGTCTGGGGAGGCACTTGGGGGGGCACTGTCTGGGGAGGCACTGGGGGGACACTGGGGGACATGGGGGGGCACTGGGGGGACACTGTGGGGGCACTTGGGGGCCACTGGGGGGACACTGGGGGCGGTACTTGGGGGGAGCACTGTCTGGGGAGGCACTTGCGGGGCACTTGGAGGGGCACTGTCTGGGGAGGCACTGGGGGGACACTGGGGGGCACTGTCTGGGGAGGCACTTGGGGGGCACTTGGGGGGGCACTGTCTGGGGAGGCACTGGGGGGACACTGGGGGGAGAAACCGGAAGTGAGACTTTTTGGGTGAAAAATGAATGGACTTGATAGGATATTGGGGTGCCCAATTCCATATCAATTCCATTCATTTTTCACCCAATATCTGAAACTGCAGGTGGGCGGGGCTTAGGGATATTATTTTGGCCAAAATGGGGGGGATTGGGGGGGCACTTTGGGGGGCACTGTCTGGGGAGGCACTGTGGGGACACTGGGGGTGGGGGGAACTTGGGGGACACTGTCTGGGGAGGCACTGGGGGGCACTTGGTGGGGCACTGTCTGGGGAGGGACTGGGGGGACACTGGTGGGAAACTTGGGAGGGCACTGTCTGGAGAGGAACTGGGGGGACACTGGGGGTGGGGGGCACTTGGAGACACTGAGGGGGCACTGTCTAGGGAGGCACTGGGGGGACACTGGGGGACACTGGGGGGGCACTTGGGGGACACTGGGGGGGCACTTGGGGGGCACTTGGGGATTCACTGGGGGGGACACTGAGGGGGCACTGTCTGGGGAGGCACTGGGGGGGTACTGGGGGACACTGGGGGGGCACTGTCAAAATGGTCGTGGGGAAATGAGCTAGGAGCATGTTTCAGACGATTTGGAGTCAATTGGTAAGGGTTTGTAGTGACACATTTGTGGGTCCCTAAGCTTGCAAAAAAGTGTATTTATGATTATGTTTTTATAGGGTCTAGCTTTGATTCGGGGACAATTAAGGAGCAGCTTAGGGTTCAGGGACAATTAATATGCATTGGGGAGTGGTCCTTGATGGATTTGGGGTGGGGGGCTAGGTTAGGGTTTAGGGACAATTAATATGCATTGGGGGGTGGTCCTTGATGGGTTTTGGGGTGGGGGGCTAGGTTAGGGTTTAGGGACAATTAATATGCATTGGGGGGTGGTCCTTGATGGGTTTTGGGGTGGGGGGCCAGTTTAGGGTTTAGGGACAATTAATATGCATTGGGGGGTGGTCCTTGATGGGTTTTGGGGTGGGCGGCCAGTTTAGGGTTTAGGGACAATTAATATGCATTGGGGGGTGGTCCTTGATGGGTTTTGGGGTGGGCGGCCAGTTTAGGGTTTAGGGACAATTAATATGCATTGGGGGGTGTTCCTTGATGGGTTTTGGGGTGGGGGTCTAGCTTAGGGTTTAGGGACAATTAATAAGCATTGGGAGGGGTCAATTATGGTTAATTGGGGGCTCAAATCCAGCCCTTACGCCCCCCTCAATCGTGTGTTGTAAGTTGTGTAGTGCACCCCTAAAAAACCCTAACCAATTTTTTTTCAAAAAATCATATCTCTGTCTAGAAATGAGATAAAGACCCCTCGGTATTTTTAAGGGAAAGACAGGGGTGGGAACTTAATTTATCACCTGTCAATAATTTTTTATAACATGATTAAACATGTGAAAAAAGATTAATAGGGCGATACCCAACTTCGTATCAAAATAACCCAATAACCCATCAACCCCTAGACCCAATAACCCATCAACACAACGCCCAATTAGCCCTCAATACCCGATAAATAGCAATAATATCCCTAATTAGGGTTAGGGTTAGGGTTAGGGTTAGGGTTAGGGTTAGGGTTAGGGTTAGGGTTAGGGTTAGGGTTAGGGGTTAGGGTTAGGGTTAGGGTTAGGGTTAGGGTTAGGGTTAGGGTTAGGGTTAGGGTTAGGGTTAGGGGGTTAGGGTTAGGGTTAGGGTTAGGGTTAGGGTTAGGGTTAGGGTTAGGGTTAGGGTTAGGGTTAGGGTTAGGGTTAGGGTTAGGGTTAGGGTTAGGGTTAGGGTTAGGGTTAGGGTTAGGGTTAGGGTTAGGGTTAGGGTTAGGGTTAGGGTTAGGGTTAGGGTTAGGGTTAGGGTTAGGGTTAGGGTTAGGGTTAGGGTTAGGGTTAGGGTTAGGGTTAGGGTTAGGGTTAGGGTTAGGGTTAGGGTTAGGGTTAGGGTTAGGGTTAGGGTTAGGGTTAGGGTTAGGGTTAGGGTTAGGGTTAGGGTTAGGGTTAGGGTTAGGGTTAGGGTTAGGGTTAGGGTTAGGGTTAGGGGGTTAGGGTTAGGGTTAGGGTTAGGGTTAGGGTTAGGGTTAGGGTTAGGGTTAGGGTTAGGGTTAGGGTTAGGGTTAGGGTTAGGGTTAGGGTTAGGGTTAGGGTTAGGGTTAGGGTTAGGGTTAGGGTTAGGGTTAGGGTAGGGTTAGGGTTAGGGTTAGGGTTAGGGTTAGGGTTAGGGTTAGGGTTAGGGTTAGGGTTAGGGTTAGGGTTAGGGTTAGGGTTAGGGTTAGGGTTAGGGTTAGGTAATAGGGGTTCGTAAGATAACCGGACACTGGCCGGTTAGGCCGGTTAGCCTCTGAATGTCCGACAAACAAGTATGATGCATCAAAAATTGCGTAATTGCGCACTGAGTCGTAATCTGTTGGTCCCGTTGATATCGGACATCCCCCGCGGCAACAGCGCCCCCCTTTGTCGGCCCTATAAACCCCATGTTAACGAAAAAAATAGATCGCTCCGAAACTTTGTCTACCCCCCCTAAGTAGGCCACTGCGAAGCCATAACAGACCTTGGTTTTTCTCTAAAATGCCCAGAAGGGGGCGCAACAGCGAAATAAAACCTTGTTTCCTGGTTACGGAGCCTAAGGGGGCGTGGCATGTGTTAATTGACCACGCCTACCCCCCCTAAGTGAAGTATTGCGCATCTTTTGGTATGACCCCCATGTCTGTACGACCTCGGGAAGTGGTACTTATGATGGAACCCGGAAGTGTTTTGACACTTAGTAGTTTTTGGGGGTTTTTTTCTTTCTTTTTTTTTCTTGCGGGGAAACTAGTTAGGAGCACGTTTCGGGCGATTTGGAGTTGAATGGTGGTAATATGTGGCGACATATTTTTGGGTCCCTAAGCTTAGTTAGGGCTGGCACTTAGTGTTTTAAAAAAAGTGTAATCATGATTTTTTTTTTTAAAGTCAAGGGGTATGTATTCTGACTTACTTTTTGACGCTGATTCCAAATCTGGTGGTTTCGTCACTCCCCGACCCTTGGAAAGTGGTGTAAATGTTCGCCAAAGTCCCCAAAAATGTATGTTAGACATGGGTTAAGGTTAGGTTTAGGTGTGCTGCCCCGTGGGAGGTTAGGTTTAGGTTGAGGGTTTGAGATAGGTTGTAGTTGTTAGTTAGACATGGGTTAAGGTTAGGTTTAGGTGTGCTGCCCCGTGGGAGGTTAGGTTTAGGTTGAGGGTTTGAGATAGGTTCTAGTTGTAGGTCTAATGATTAATGACAAGGTTTTTTTTTTTTTTTTTTTTTTGGGTTTGGTTTTTTTTCTTTTTTTTCCTTTTTTTTTTTTTTTTTTTTTTTCTTTTTTCCCTTTTTTTTCTTTTTTTTTCTTTTTTTTGACACTTCACCTTAACTAATTCGGTGACGCTGAGTCGATTGGTGTAAGTCCCGAGTGTCTACGACACTTAGAAGTGGGTGAAATGGCCCTTTAAACGTCCAAAATTGTGCAAAGAATGCGTAGAAAGAGAACTAAACAATTTCTTTCAACCGGACCAATTCCATTAAATCCAGCGTGAAAACGTGAGTCAGAGTAAGTAGTTTTGAAAAACAAAAAAAATGATTTGTGTTTGTGGGGTAAGAAAAACGTGTCTAAAAAAAGATGTAAAATATGTACAAGTGTCGTAGAGAGTTGAAACCAATTCCATTGGATTCAGAATTGTTCAGACATGGATAAGCACCCTTTGTTTTTTTTAAATCGGTTATTCCCTTCCGAAAATAGCCTTAAAAGATCCCTTCGGCCTCCAAAGGTCAACGTGTGACCTTTGGAATGTTCCAAGTGTTCTAGAGACTTAGGACCAACTTCATTGGATTCGGCTGGATGAGATGATGAAGAATTTGTCCTGCTCAAAACAAACGGACAAATTTTGGATTTTTAATGGATTTTAACGCGTTGAAGGTCATCAAAAGTCCAATTCTTTAAAGATTCCTATAAATACACCCCCCCCTCCTATTTTAAGTTTGGGAAATCTAATGGTGCTGGTTTTAAATGTGTAGCTCACTTAGAAATGGGTGAAATTACTGTTTGAATGTTTCAAAAATTCATAATGTCATGAATTTACGTAATCTTTTCCCAAGACTTGTTCTACCCCCACTAAATCAATAGCGCTGAATCCGAATATGTAGGTTATATTGCGAGTCAACAACAGGAAGTACCTTAATTGGCTGCTAATTGGCTAAAACTGTATCTTCTTGTAGGAATATCGCAGAGGGCTGAAACTTATATTAAAATGTTCGTCTCTGAAAGTTCTATAACACCCCCAAGGATGGGCTCCTAATACAATTTCCCCATGGAAATAAGCCCCTAAGAAGCTAGGAAATAACAGATCTACAAGTCCACAGAGAATTACACTAGGAACGCCAGGATTTTGGCTACCCCACCTAAATCATATGCGCTGAGTTTGAATATGCAAGAAGTTTTTAAATCGGACAACGGGAAGTGCCTTAACATCTACTTCCGGTGGTGTGTTTTGGTTTTTTTTGTGTGTTATTGATGTTATTTTGCTCCAAAGTATTTTTTCCCATAAAGAACTCATAAATTACGGCCTGACCACGAAAGACTGACCCTTAATACTTTATAGTGATTTTAGGAAAAAGTCCAGACTTCTAGACCCTGTGACATCGCGTAGGAAGGTCGCACAGAAACGTGACACCCCTCCACACGATCATCTTGAGGAGCTTAATACGGCCATATAAGTGTGGTCCCACGAAAATTGTCCTAGGAGAAGCTTCTTCCAAAAAGTTCTCTTTCAAGGTCCTGTTAGCAGTATACCCCCTATGTATGTCGCTCAAACTGGCAACCTCAGGAAAGAAGTGTCGTACAGGAATGAGACACATATCCACGTGTTCGCCTGGGTTAGCTCTACAACATATCCGAAGATGGGCCTCTGACGTCACTTCCCCTTGGTTTTATAGCCTCTAGAAGGCTAAACATCAACTTTGTGTAGGAGTGTCGTACGGAAATGAGAGACATGTCAAATTGTTCGTCCTGACAAGCTATACAACATACTAAAAGATGGGCCCCTAATGACCAAGGGTGTTTGACTTAGAGGCCTTATAGAGGTTAGAGGAAGAAGAAAAAATGTTTTTTCTACAGGACCAATTTCAATAAATCCAGCATGAGAAAGTAAGTCAGGGTAGGTAGTCTTTGAAAAGAAAAAACATTATTTGTGTTTGTGGGGTAAGAAAAACGTGTCTAAAAAAATATGTAAAATATTTACAAGTGTCGTAGAGACTTGAAACCAGTTCCATTGGATTCCCCATGCGTCAGACATGGATAAACACCCTTTGTTTTTTTAAAATAGGTTATTCCCTTCCGAGAATAGCGTTAAAGGGTCTCTTCGGCCTCCAAAGGTCACGGTTACTGTTACGGTGACCTTTGGACAGTTCCCAGTGTCATAGAAACTCAGGACCAAGTTCATTGGATTTGGCTGGATGAGACGAATAAGAATTTGTCCTGCTCAAAACAAACGGACCAATTTTGGAATTTTAATGGATTTTAACGCGTTGCAGGGCAGCAACAATCCAATTTTTTAAAGATTCCTATAAATACACTCTCCCCCCCTATTTCCAGTAAGGGAAAACTAATGGTGCTGGTTTTAAATGTGTAGCTGACTTAGAAATGGGTTAAATTACTGTTTGAAAGTTTAAGAAATTCATAATGTTGTGAATTTACGTCATTTTTTTCCAAGACTTGTTGTACCCCCACTAAATCAATAGCGCTGAATCCGAAAATGTAGGTTATATTGCGAGTCACCAACAGGAAGTACCTTAATTGGCTGCTAATTGGCTAAAACGGTATCTTCTGGTAGGAATGTCGCAGAGGACTGAAAATTATATTAAAATGTTCGTCTCGGAAAGGTATATAAGACTCCCAAAGATGGGCCCCTAATACAATTTCCCCATGGAAATAAAGCCCCATAAGTAGCTAGGGAATAACAGATCTACAAGACCACAAAGGATTACACTAGGAACGCCAGGATTTTGGCTACCCCCCCTAAATCATATGCACTGAGTTTGAATATGCAGAAATTTAGGGTTAGGGTTAGGTTTAGGTGTGCTGCCCCGTGGGAGGTTAGGTTTAGGTTGAGGGTTTGAGATAGGTTGTAATTGTTAGTTAGACATGGGTTAAGGTTAGGTTTAGGTGTGCTGCCCCGTGGGAGGTTAGGTTTAGGTTGAGGGTTTGAGATAGGTTGTAGTTGTTAGTTAGACATGGGTTAAGGTTAGGTTTAGGTGTGCTGCCCCGTGGGAGGTTAGGTTTAGGTTGAGGGTTTGAGATAGGTTGTAATTGTTAGTTAGACATGGGTTAAGGTTAGGTTTAGGTGTGCTGCCCCGTGGGAGGTTAGGTTTAGGTTGAGGGTTTGAGATAGGTTGTAGTTGTTAGTTAGACATGGGTTAAGGTTAGGTTTAGGTGTGCTGCCCCGTGGGAGGTTAGGGTTAGGGTTAGGGTTAGGGTTAGGGTTAGGGTTAGGGTTAGGGTTAGGGTTAGGGTTAGGGTTAGGGTTTAGGGTTAGGGTTAGGGTTAGGGTTAGGGTTAGGGTTAGGGTTAGGGTTAGGGTTAGGGTTAGGGTTAGGGTTAGGGTTAGGGTTAGGGTTAGGTAATAGGGGTTCGTAAGATAACCGGACACTGGCCGGTTAGGCCGGTTAGCCTCTGAAAGTCCGACAAACAAGTATGATGCATCAAAAATTGCGTAATTGCGCACTGAGTCGTAATCTGTTGGTCCCGTTGATATCGGACATCCCCCGCGGCAACAGCGCCCCCCTTTGTCGGCCCTATAAACCCCATGTTAACGAAAAAAATAGATCGCTCCGAAACTTTGTCTACCCCCCCTAAGTAGGCCACTGCGAAGCCATAACAGACCTTGGTTTTTCTCTAAAATGCCCAGAAGGGGGCGCAACAGCGAAATAAAACCTTGTTTCCTGGTTACGGAGCCTAAGGGGGCGTGGCATGTGTTAATTGACCACGCCTACCCCCCCTAAGTGAAGTATTGCGCATCTTTTGGTATGACCCCCATGTCTGTACGACCTCGGGAAGTGGTACTTATGATGGAACCCGGAAGTGTTTTGACACTTAGTAGTTTTTGGGGGTTTTTTTCTTCTTTTTTTTTTCTTGCGGGGAAACTAGTTAGGAGCACGTTTCGGGCGATTTGGAGTTGAACGGTGGTAATATGTGGCGACATATTTTTGGGTCCCTAAGCTTAGTTAGGGCTGGCACTTAGTGTTTTAAAAAAAGTGTAATCATGATTTTTTTTTTTAAAGTCAAGGGGTATGTATTCTGACTTACTTTTTGACGCTGATTCCAAATCTGGTGGTTTCGTCACTCCCCGACCCTTGGAAAGTGGTGTAAATGTTCGCCAAAGTCCCCAAAAATGTATGTTAGACATGGGTTAAGGTTAGGTTTAGGTGTGCTGCCCCGTGGGAGGTTAGGTTTAGGTTGAGGGTTTGAGATAGGTTGTAGTTGTTAGTTAGACATGGGTTAAGGTTAGGTTTAGGTGTGCTGCCCCGTGGGAGGTTAGGTTTAGGTTGAGGGTTTGAGATAGGTTGTAATTGTTAGTTAGACATGGGTTAAGGTTAGGTTTAGGTGTGCTGCCCCGTGGGAGGTTAGGTTTAGGTTGAGGGTTTGAGATAGGTTCTAGTTGTAGGTCTAATGATTAATGACAAGGGTTTTTTTTTTTTTGGGTTTGGTTTTTTTCTTTTTTTTTCTTTTTTTTTTTCTTTTTTTTCTTTTTTCCCTGTTTTTTATTTTTTTTTCTTTTTTTTTGACACTTCCCCTTAACTAATTCGGTGACGCTGAGTCGATTGGTGTAAGTCCCGAGTGTCTACGACACTTAGAAGTGGGTGAAATGGCCCTTTAAACGTCCAAAATTGTGCAGAAAATGCGTAGAAAGAGAACTAAACAATTTCTTTCAACCGGACCAATTCCATTAAATCCAGCGTGAAAACGTGAGTCAGAGTAAGTAGTTTTGAAAAACAAAAAAAATTATTTGTGTTTGTGGGGTAAGAAAAACGTGTCTAAAAAAAGATGTAAAATATGTACAAGTGTCGTAGAGACTTGAAACCA
The DNA here is from genome assembly GCF_951216825.1 of Electrona antarctica. NCBI lineage: Eukaryota > Metazoa > Chordata > Actinopteri > Myctophiformes > Myctophidae > Electrona > Electrona antarctica. The sequence continues at coordinate 94,515 of NW_027637581.1, forward strand.
GTTCCATTGGATTCCCCATGCGTCAGACATGGATAAACACCCTTTGTTTTTTTAAAATAGGTTATTCCCTTCCGAGAATAGCGTTAAAGGGTCTCTTTGGCCTCCAAAGGTCACGGTTACTGTTACGGTGACCTTTGGACAGTTCCCAGTGTCATAGAAACTCAGGACCAAGTTCATTGGATTTGGCTGGATGAGACGAATAAGAATTTGTCCTGCTCAAAACAAACGGACCAATTTTGGAATTTTAATGGATTTTAACGCGTTGCAGGGCAGCAACAATCCAATTTTTTAAAGATTCCTATAAATACACTCTCCCCCCCTATTTCAAGTAAGGGAAAACTAATGGTGCTGGTTTTAAATGTGTAGCTGACTTAGAAATGGGTTAAATTACTGTTTGAAAGTTTAAAAAATTCATAATGTTGTGAATTTACGTCATGTTTTTCCAAGACTTGTTGTACCCCCACTAAATCAATAGCGCTGAATCCGAAAATGTAGGTTATATTGCGAGTCACCAACAGGAAGTACCTTAATTGGCTGCTAATTGGCTAAAACGGTATCTTCTGGTAGGAATGTCGCAGAGGACTGAAAATTATATTAAAATGTTCGTCTCGGAAAGTTATATAAGACTGCCAAAGATGGGCTCCTAATACAATTTCCCCATGGAAATAAGCCCCTAAGAAGCTAGGGAATAACAGATCTACAAGTCCACAGAGAATTACACTAGGAACGCCAGGATTTTGGCTACCCCACCTAAATCATATGCGCTGAGTTTGAATATGCAAGAAGTTTTTAAATCGGACAACGGGAAGTGCCTTAACATCTACTTCCGGTGGTGTGTTTTGTGTTTTTTTGTGTGTTATGGATGTTATTTTGCTCCAAAGTATTTTTTCCCATAAAGAACTCATAAATTACGGACTGACCACGAAACACTGACCCTTAATACTTTATAGTGATTTTAGGAAAAAGTCCAGACTTCTAGACCCTGTGACATCGCGTAGGAAGGTCGCACAGAAACGTGACACCCCTCCACACGATCATCTTGAGGAGCTTAATACGGCCATATAAGTGTGGTCCCACGAAAATTGTCCTAGGAGAAGCTTCTTCCAAAAAGTTCTCTTTCAAGGTCCTGTTAGCAGTATACCCCCTATGTATGTCGCTCAAACTGGCAACCTCAGGAAAGAAGTGTCGTACAGGAATGAGACACATATCCACGTGTTCGTCTCTCGGAGCTCTACAACATATCCGAGGATGGGCCTCTGACGTCACTTCCCCTTGGTTTTATAGCCCCTAGAAGGCTAAAAATCAACTTTGTGTAGGAATGTCGTACAGAAATGAGACACATGTCAAAATGTTCGTCCTGACAAGCTACATAACATACTAAAAGATGGGCCCCTAACGACCAAGGGTGTTTGACTTAGAGGCCTTATAGAGGTTAGAGGAAGAAGAAAAAATGTTTTTTCTACAGGACCAATTTCAATAAATCCAGCATGACAAAGTGAGTCAGGGTAGGTAGTCTTTGAAAAAAAAAAATTTATTTGTGTTTGTGGGGTAAGAAAAACGTGTCTAAAAAAATATGTAAAATATTTACAAGTGTCGTAGAGACTTGAAACCAGTTCCATTGGATTCCCCATGCGTCAGACATGGATAAACACCCTTTGTTTTTTTAAAATAGGTTATTCCCTTCCGAGAATAGCGTTAAAGGGTCTCTTCGGCCTCCAAAGGTCACGGTTACTGTTACGGTGACCTTTGGACAGTTCCCAGTGTCATAGAAACTCAGGACCAAGTTCATTGGATTTGGCTGGATGAGACGAATAAGAATTTGTCCTGCTCAAAACAAACGGACCAATTTTGGAATTTTAATGGATTTTAACGCGTTGCAGGGCAGCAACAATCCAATTTTTTAAAGATTCCTATAAATACACTCTCCCCCCCTATTTACAGTAAGGGACTGACTTAGAAATGGGTTAAATTACTGTTTGAAAGTTTAAGAAATTCATAATGTTGTGAATTTACGTCATTTTTTTCCAAGACTTGTTGTACCCCCACTAAATCAATAGCGCTGAATCCGAAAATGTAGGTTATATTGCGAGTCACCAACAGGAAGTACCTTAATTGGCTGCTAATTGGCTAAAACGGTATCTTCTGGTAGGAATGTCGCAGAGGACTGAAAATTATATTAAAATGTTCGTCTCGGAAAGGTATATAAGACTCCCAAAGATGGGCCCCTAATACAATTTCCCCATGGAAATAAAGCCCCATAAGTAGCTAGGGAATAACAGATCTACAAGACCACAAAGGATTACACTAGGAACGCCAGGATTTTGGCTACCCCCCCTAAATCATATGCACTGAGTTTGAATATGCAGAAATTTAGGGTTAGGGTTAGGTTTAGGTGTGCTGCCCCGTGGGAGGTTAGGTTTAGGTTGAGGGTTTGAGATAGGTTGTAATTGTTAGTTAGACATGGGTTAAGGTTAGGTTTAGGTGTGCTGCCCCGTGGGAGGTTAGGTTTAGGTTGAGGGTTTGAGATAGGTTGTAGTTGTTAGTTAGACATGGGTTAAGGTTAGGTTTAGGTGTGCTGCCCCGTGGGAGGTTAGGTTTAGGTTGAGGGTTTGAGATAGGTTGTAATTGTTAGTTAGACATGGGTTAAGGTTAGGTTTAGGTGTGCTGCCCCGTGGGAGGTTAGGTTTAGGTTGAGGGTTTGAGATAGGTTGTAGTTGTTAGTTAGACATGGGTTAAGGTTAGGTTTAGGTGTGCTGCCCCGTGGGAGGTTAGGGTTAGGGTTAGGGTTAGGGTTAGGGTTAGGGTTAGGGTTAGGGTTAGGGTTAGGGTTAGGGTTAGGGTTTAGGGTTAGGGTTAGGGTTAGGGTTAGGGTTAGGGTTAGGGTTAGGGTTAGGGTTAGGGTTAGGGTTAGGGTTAGGGTTAGGGTTAGGGGGTTAGGGTTAGGGTTAGGGTTAGGGTTAGGGTTAGGGTTAGGGTTAGGGTTAGGGTTAGGGTTAGGGTTAGGGTTAGGGTTAGGTAATAGGGGTTCGTAAGATAACCGGACACTGGCCGGTTAGGCCGGTTAGCCTCTGAATGTCCGACAAACAAGTATGATGCATCAAAAATTGCGTAATTGCGCACTGAGTCGTAATCTGTTGGTCCCGTTGATATCGGACATCCCCCGCGGCAACAGCGCCCCCCTTTGTCGGCCCTATAAACCCCATGTTAACGAAAAAAATAGATCGCTCCGAAACTTTGTCTACCCCCCCTAAGTAGGCCACTGCGAAGCCATAACAGACCTTGGTTTTTCTCTAAAATGCCCAGAAGGGGGCGCAACAGCGAAATAAAACCTTGTTTCCTGGTTACGGAGCCTAAGGGGGCGTGGCATGTGTTAATTGACCACGCCTACCCCCCCTAAGTGAAGTATTGCGCATCTTTTGGTATGACCCCCATGTCTGTACGACCTCGGGAAGTGGTACTTATGATGGAACCCGGAAGTGTTTTGACACTTAGTAGTTTTTGGGGGTTTTTTTCTTTCTTTTTTTTTCTTGCGGGGAAACTAGTTAGGAGCACGTTTCGGGCGATTTGGAGTTGAATGGTGGTAATATGTGGCGACATATTTTTGGGTCCCTAAGCTTAGTTAGGGCTGGCACTTAGTGTTTTAAAAAAAGTGTAATCATGATTTTTTTTTTTAAAGTCAAGGGGTATGTATTCTGACTTACTTTTTGACGCTGATTCCAAATCTGGTGGTTTCGTCACTCCCCGACCCTTGGAAAGTGGTGTAAATGTTCGCCAAAGTCCCCAAAAATGTATGTTAGACATGGGTTAAGGTTAGGTTTAGGTGTGCTGCCCCGTGGGAGGTTAGGTTTAGGTTGAGGGTTTGAGATAGGTTGTAGTTGTTAGTTAGACATGGGTTAAGGTTAGGTTTAGGTGTGCTGCCCCGTGGGAGGTTAGGTTTAGGTTGAGGGTTTGAGATAGGTTCTAGTTGTAGGTCTAATGATTAATGACAAGGTTTTTTTTTTTTTTTTTTTTTTGGGTTTGGTTTTTTTTCTTTTTTTTCCTTTTTTTTTTTTTTTTTTTTTTCTTTTTTCCCTTTTTTTTCTTTTTTTTTCTTTTTTTTGACACTTCACCTTAACTAATTCGGTGACGCTGAGTCGATTGGTGTAAGTCCCGAGTGTCTACGACACTTAGAAGTGGGTGAAATGGCCCTTTAAACGTCCAAAATTGTGCAAAGAATGCGTAGAAAGAGCCAAAATTGTGCAAAGAATGCGTAGAAAGAGAACTAAACAATTTCTTTCAACCGGACCAATTCCATTAAATCCAGCGTGAAAACGTGAGTCAGAGTAAGTAGTTTTGAAAAACAAAAAAAATGATTTGTGTTTGTGGGGTAAGAAAAACGTGTCTAAAAAAAGATGTAAAATATGTACAAGTGTCGTAGAGAGTTGAAACCAATTCCATTGGATTCAGAATTGTTCAGACATGGATAAGCACCCTTTGTTTTTTTTAAATCGGTTATTCCCTTCCGAAAATAGCCTTAAAAGATCCCTTCGGCCTCCAAAGGTCAACGTGTGACCTTTGGAATGTTCCAAGTGTTCTAGAGACTTAGGACCAACTTCATTGGATTCGGCTGGATGAGATGATGAAGAATTTGTCCTGCTCAAAACAAACGGACAAATTTTGGATTTTTAATGGATTTTAACGCGTTGAAGGTCATCAAAAGTCCAATTCTTTAAAGATTCCTATAAATACACCCCCCCCTCCTATTTTAAGTTTGGGAAATCTAATGGTGCTGGTTTTAAATGTGTAGCTCACTTAGAAATGGGTGAAATTACTGTTTGAATGTTTCAAAAATTCATAATGTCATGAATTTACGTAATCTTTTCCCAAGACTTGTTCTACCCCCACTAAATCAATAGCGCTGAATCCGAATATGTAGGTTATATTGCGAGTCAACAACAGGAAGTACCTTAATTGGCTGCTAATTGGCTAAAACTGTATCTTCTTGTAGGAATATCGCAGAGGGCTGAAACTTATATTAAAATGTTCGTCTCTGAAAGTTCTATAACACCCCCAAGGATGGGCTCCTAATACAATTTCCCCATGGAAATAAGCCCCTAAGAAGCTAGGAAATAACAGATCTACAAGTCCACAGAGAATTACACTAGGAACGCCAGGATTTTGGCTACCCCACCTAAATCATATGCGCTGAGTTTGAATATGCAAGAAGTTTTTAAATCGGACAACGGGAAGTGCCTTAACATCTACTTCCGGTGGTGTGTTTTGGTTTTTTTTGTGTGTTATTGATGTTATTTTGCTCCAAAGTATTTTTTCCCATAAAGAACTCATAAATTACGGCCTGACCACGAAAGACTGACCCTTAATACTTTATAGTGATTTTAGGAAAAAGTCCAGACTTCTAGACCCTGTGACATCGCGTAGGAAGGTCGCACAGAAACGTGACACCCCTCCACACGATCATCTTGAGGAGCTTAATACGGCCATATAAGTGTGGTCCCACGAAAATTGTCCTAGGAGAAGCTTCTTCCAAAAAGTTCTCTTTCAAGGTCCTGTTAGCAGTATACCCCCTATGTATGTCGCTCAAACTGGCAACCTCAGGAAAGAAGTGTCGTACAGGAATGAGACACATATCCACGTGTTCGCCTGGGTTAGCTCTACAACATATCCGAAGATGGGCCTCTGACGTCACTTCCCCTTGGTTTTATAGCCTCTAGAAGGCTAAACATCAACTTTGTGTAGGAGTGTCGTACGGAAATGAGAGACATGTCAAATTGTTCGTCCTGACAAGCTATACAACATACTAAAAGATGGGCCCCTAATGACCAAGGGTGTTTGACTTAGAGGCCTTATAGAGGTTAGAGGAAGAAGAAAAAATGTTTTTTCTACAGGACCAATTTCAATAAATCCAGCATGAGAAAGTAAGTCAGGGTAGGTAGTCTTTGAAAAGAAAAAACATTATTTGTGTTTGTGGGGTAAGAAAAACGTGTCTAAAAAAATATGTAAAATATTTACAAGTGTCGTAGAGACTTGAAACCAGTTCCATTGGATTCCCCATGCGTCAGACATGGATAAACACCCTTTGTTTTTTTAAAATAGGTTATTCCCTTCCGAGAATAGCGTTAAAGGGTCTCTTCGGCCTCCAAAGGTCACGGTTACTGTTACGGTGACCTTTGGACAGTTCCCAGTGTCATAGAAACTCAGGACCAAGTTCATTGGATTTGGCTGGATGAGACGAATAAGAATTTGTCCTGCTCAAAACAAACGGACCAATTTTGGAATTTTAATGGATTTTAACGCGTTGCAGGGCAGCAACAATCCAATTTTTTAAAGATTCCTATAAATACACTCTCCCCCCCTATTTCCAGTAAGGGAAAACTAATGGTGCTGGTTTTAAATGTGTAGCTGACTTAGAAATGGGTTAAATTACTGTTTGAAAGTTTAAGAAATTCATAATGTTGTGAATTTACGTCATTTTTTTCCAAGACTTGTTGTACCCCCACTAAATCAATAGCGCTGAATCCGAAAATGTAGGTTATATTGCGAGTCACCAACAGGAAGTACCTTAATTGGCTGCTAATTGGCTAAAACGGTATCTTCTGGTAGGAATGTCGCAGAGGACTGAAAATTATATTAAAATGTTCGTCTCGGAAAGGTATATAAGACTCCCAAAGATGGGCCCCTAATACAATTTCCCCATGGAAATAAAGCCCCATAAGTAGCTAGGGAATAACAGATCTACAAGACCACAAAGGATTACACTAGGAACGCCAGGATTTTGGCTACCCCCCCTAAATCATATGCACTGAGTTTGAATATGCAGAAATTTAGGGTTAGGGTTAGGTTTAGGTGTGCTGCCCCGTGGGAGGTTAGGTTTAGGTTGAGGGTTTGAGATAGGTTGTAATTGTTAGTTAGACATGGGTTAAGGTTAGGTTTAGGTGTGCTGCCCCGTGGGAGGTTAGGTTTAGGTTGAGGGTTTGAGATAGGTTGTAGTTGTTAGTTAGACATGGGTTAAGGTTAGGTTTAGGTGTGCTGCCCCGTGGGAGGTTAGGTTTAGGTTGAGGGTTTGAGATAGGTTGTAATTGTTAGTTAGACATGGGTTAAGGTTAGGTTTAGGTGTGCTGCCCCGTGGGAGGTTAGGTTTAGGTTGAGGGTTTGAGATAGGTTGTAGTTGTTAGTTAGACATGGGTTAAGGTTAGGTTTAGGTGTGCTGCCCCGTGGGAGGTTAGGGTTAGGGTTAGGGTTAGGGTTAGGGTTAGGGTTAGGGTTAGGGTTAGGGTTAGGGTTAGGGTTAGGGTTAGGGTTAGGGTTAGGGTTAGGGTTAGGGTTAGGGTTAGGGTTAGGGTTAGGGTTAGGGTTAGGGTTAGGGTTAGGGTTAGGGTTAGGGTTAGGGTTAGGGTTAGGGTTAGGGTTAGGGTTAGGGTTAGGGTTAGGGTTAGGGTTAGGGTTAGGGTTAGGGTTAGGGTTAGGGTTAGGGTTAGGGTTAGGGTTAGGGTTAGGGTTAGGGTTAGGGTTAGGGTTAGGGTTAGGGTTAGGGTTAGGGTTAGGGTTAGGGTTAGGGTTAGGGTTAGGGTTAGGGTTAGGGTTAGGTAATAGGGGTTCGTAAGATAACCGGACACTGGCCGGTTAGGCCGGTTAGCCTCTGAATGTCCGACAAACAAGTATGATGCATCAAAAATTGCGTAATTGCGCACTGAGTCGTAATCTGTTGGTCCCGTTGATATCGGACATCCCCCGCGGCAACAGCGCCCCCCTTTGTCGGCCCTATAAACCCCATGTTAACGAAAAAAATAGATCGCTCCGAAACTTTGTCTACCCCCCCTAAGTAGGCCACTGCGAAGCCATAACAGACCTTGGTTTTTCTCTAAAATGCCCAGAAGGGGGCGCAACAGCGAAATAAAACCTTGTTTCCTGGTTACGGAGCCTAAGGGGGCGTGGCATGTGTTAATTGACCACGCCTACCCCCCCTAAGTGAAGTATTGCGCATCTTTTGGTATGACCCCCATGTCTGTACGACCTCGGGAAGTGGTACTTATGATGGAACCCGGAAGTGTTTTGACACTTAGTAGTTTTTGGGGGTTTTTTTCTTTCTTTTTTTTTCTTGCGGGGAAACTAGTTAGGAGCACGTTTCGGGCGATTTGGAGTTGAATGGTGGTAATATGTGGCGACATATTTTTGGGTCCCTAAGCTTAGTTAGGGCTGGCACTTAGTGTTTTAAAAAAAGTGTAATCATGATTTTTTTTTTTAAAGTCAAGGGGTATGTATTCTGACTTACTTTTTGACGCTGATTCCAAATCTGGTGGTTTCGTCACTCCCCGACCCTTGGAAAGTGGTGTAAATGTTCGCCAAAGTCCCCAAAAATGTATGTTAGACATGGGTTAAGGTTAGGTTTAGGTGTGCTGCCCCGTGGGAGGTTAGGTTTAGGTTGAGGGTTTGAGATAGGTTGTAGTTGTTAGTTAGACATGGGTTAAGGTTAGGTTTAGGTGTGCTGCCCCGTGGGAGGTTAGGTTTAGGTTGAGGGTTTGAGATAGGTTCTAGTTGTAGGTCTAATGATTAATGACAAGGTTTTTTTTTTTTTTTTTTTTTTGGGTTTGGTTTTTTTTCTTTTTTTTCCTTTTTTTTTTTTTTTTTTTTTTCTTTTTTCCCTTTTTTTTCTTTTTTTTTCTTTTTTTTGACACTTCACCTTAACTAATTCGGTGACGCTGAGTCGATTGGTGTAAGTCCCGAGTGTCTACGACACTTAGAAGTGGGTGAAATGGCCCTTTAAACGTCCAAAATTGTGCAAAGAATGCGTAGAAAGAGAACTAAACAATTTCTTTCAACCGGACCAATTCCATTAAATCCAGCGTGAAAACGTGAGTCAGAGTAAGTAGTTTTGAAAAACAAAAAAAATGATTTGTGTTTGTGGGGTAAGAAAAACGTGTCTAAAAAAAGATGTAAAATATGTACAAGTGTCGTAGAGAGTTGAAACCAATTCCATTGGATTCAGAATTGTTCAGACATGGATAAGCACCCTTTGTTTTTTTTAAATCGGTTATTCCCTTCCGAAAATAGCCTTAAAAGATCCCTTCGGCCTCCAAAGGTCAACGTGTGACCTTTGGAATGTTCCAAGTGTTCTAGAGACTTAGGACCAACTTCATTGGATTCGGCTGGATGAGATGATGAAGAATTTGTCCTGCTCAAAACAAACGGACAAATTTTGGATTTTTAATGGATTTTAACGCGTTGAAGGTCATCAAAAGTCCAATTCTTTAAAGATTCCTATAAATACACCCCCCCCTCCTATTTTAAGTTTGGGAAATCTAATGGTGCTGGTTTTAAATGTGTAGCTCACTTAGAAATGGGTGAAATTACTGTTTGAATGTTTCAAAAATTCATAATGTCATGAATTTACGTAATCTTTTCCCAAGACTTGTTCTACCCCCACTAAATCAATAGCGCTGAATCCGAATATGTAGGTTATATTGCGAGTCAACAACAGGAAGTACCTTAATTGGCTGCTAATTGGCTAAAACTGTATCTTCTTGTAGGAATATCGCAGAGGGCTGAAACTTATATTAAAATGTTCGTCTCTGAAAGTTCTATAACACCCCCAAGGATGGGCTCCTAATACAATTTCCCCATGGAAATAAGCCCCTAAGAAGCTAGGAAATAACAGATCTACAAGTCCACAGAGAATTACACTAGGAACGCCAGGATTTTGGCTACCCCACCTAAATCATATGCGCTGAGTTTGAATATGCAAGAAGTTTTTAAATCGGACAACGGGAAGTGCCTTAACATCTACTTCCGGTGGTGTGTTTTGGTTTTTTTTGTGTGTTATTGATGTTATTTTGCTCCAAAGTATTTTTTCCCATAAAGAACTCATAAATTACGGCCTGACCACGAAAGACTGACCCTTAATACTTTATAGTGATTTTAGGAAAAAGTCCAGACTTCTAGACCCTGTGACATCGCGTAGGAAGGTCGCACAGAAACGTGACACCCCTCCACACGATCATCTTGAGGAGCTTAATACGGCCATATAAGTGTGGTCCCACGAAAATTGTCCTAGGAGAAGCTTCTTCCAAAAAGTTCTCTTTCAAGGTCCTGTTAGCAGTATACCCCCTATGTATGTCGCTCAAACTGGCAACCTCAGGAAAGAAGTGTCGTACAGGAATGAGACACATATCCACGTGTTCGCCTGGGTTAGCTCTACAACATATCCGAAGATGGGCCTCTGACGTCACTTCCCCTTGGTTTTATAGCCTCTAGAAGGCTAAACATCAACTTTGTGTAGGAGTGTCGTACGGAAATGAGAGACATGTCAAATTGTTCGTCCTGACAAGCTATACAACATACTAAAAGATGGGCCCCTAATGACCAAGGGTGTTTGACTTAGAGGCCTTATAGAGGTTAGAGGAAGAAGAAAAAATGTTTTTTCTACAGGACCAATTTCAATAAATCCAGCATGAGAAAGTAAGTCAGGGTAGGTAGTCTTTGAAAAGAAAAAACATTATTTGTGTTTGTGGGGTAAGAAAAACGTGTCTAAAAAAATATGTAAAATATTTACAAGTGTCGTAGAGACTTGAAACCAGTTCCATTGGATTCCCCATGCGTCAGACATGGATAAACACCCTTTGTTTTTTTAAAATAGGTTATTCCCTTCCGAGAATAGCGTTAAAGGGTCTCTTCGGCCTCCAAAGGTCACGGTTACTGTTACGGTGACCTTTGGACAGTTCCCAGTGTCATAGAAACTCAGGACCAAGTTCATTGGATTTGGCTGGATGAGACGAATAAGAATTTGTCCTGCTCAAAACAAACGGACCAATTTTGGAATTTTAATGGATTTTAACGCGTTGCAGGGCAGCAACAATCCAATTTTTTAAAGATTCCTATAAATACACTCTCCCCCCCTATTTCCAGTAAGGGAAAACTAATGGTGCTGGTTTTAAATGTGTAGCTGACTTAGAAATGGGTTAAATTACTGTTTGAAAGTTTAAGAAATTCATAATGTTGTGAATTTACGTCATTTTTTTCCAAGACTTGTTGTACCCCCACTAAATCAATAGCGCTGAATCCGAAAATGTAGGTTATATTGCGAGTCACCAACAGGAAGTACCTTAATTGGCTGCTAATTGGCTAAAACGGTATCTTCTGGTAGGAATGTCGCAGAGGACTGAAAATTATATTAAAATGTTCGTCTCGGAAAGGTATATAAGACTCCCAAAGATGGGCCCCTAATACAATTTCCCCATGGAAATAAAGCCCCATAAGTAGCTAGGGAATAACAGATCTACAAGACCACAAAGGATTACACTAGGAACGCCAGGATTTTGGCTACCCCCCCTAAATCATATGCACTGAGTTTGAATATGCAGAAATTTAGGGTTAGGGTTAGGTTTAGGTGTGCTGCCCCGTGGGAGGTTAGGTTTAGGTTGAGGGTTTGAGATAGGTTGTAATTGTTAGTTAGACATGGGTTAAGGTTAGGTTTAGGTGTGCTGCCCCGTGGGAGGTTAGGTTTAGGTTGAGGGTTTGAGATAGGTTGTAGTTGTTAGTTAGACATGGGTTAAGGTTAGGTTTAGGTGTGCTGCCCCGTGGGAGGTTAGGTTTAGGTTGAGGGTTTGAGATAGGTTGTAATTGTTAGTTAGACATGGGTTAAGGTTAGGTTTAGGTGTGCTGCCCCGTGGGAGGTTAGGTTTAGGTTGAGGGTTTGAGATAGGTTGTAGTTGTTAGTTAGACATGGGTTAAGGTTAGGTTTAGGTGTGCTGCCCCGTGGGAGGTTAGGGTTAGGGTTAGGGTTAGGGTTAGGGTTAGGGTTAGGGTTAGGGTTAGGGTTAGGGTTAGGGTTAGGGTTAGGGTTAGGGTTAGGGTTAGGGTTAGGGTTAGGGTTAGGGTTAGGGTTAGGGTTAGGGTTAGGGTTAGGGTTAGGGTTAGGGTTAGGGTTAGGGTTAGGGTTAGGGTTAGGGTTAGGGTTAGGGTTAGGGTTAGGGTTAGGGTTAGGGTTAGGGTTAGGGTTAGGGTTAGGGTTAGGGTTAGGGTTAGGGTTAGGGTTAGGGTTAGGGTTAGGGTTAGGGTTAGGGTTAGGGTTAGGGTTAGGGTTAGGGTTAGGGTTAGGGTTAGGGTTAGGGTTAGGGTTAGGGTTAGGGTTAGGGTTAGGGTTAGGGTTAGGTAATAGGGGTTCGTAAGATAACCGGACACTGGCCGGTTAGGCCGGTTAGCCTCTGAATGTCCGACAAACAAGTATGATGCATCAAAAATTGCGTAATTGCGCACTGAGTCGTAATCTGTTGGTCCCGTTGATATCGGACATCCCCCGCGGCAACAGCGCCCCCCTTTGTCGGCCCTATAAACCCCATGTTAACGAAAAAAATAGATCGCTCCGAAACTTTGTCTACCCCCCCTAAGTAGGCCACTGCGAAGCCATAACAGACCTTGGTTTTTCTCTAAAATGCCCAGAAGGGGGCGCAACAGCGAAATAAAACCTTGTTTCCTGGTTACGGAGCCTAAGGGGGCGTGGCATGTGTTAATTGACCACGCCTACCCCCCCTAAGTGAAGTATTGCGCATCTTTTGGTATGACCCCCATGTCTGTACGACCTCGGGAAGTGGTACTTATGATGGAACCCGGAAGTGTTTTGACACTTAGTAGTTTTTGGGGGTTTTTTTCTTTCTTTTTTTTTCTTGCGGGGAAACTAGTTAGGAGCACGTTTCGGGCGATTTGGAGTTGAATGGTGGTAATATGTGGCGACATATTTTTGGGTCCCTAAGCTTAGTTAGGGCTGGCACTTAGTGTTTTAAAAAAAGTGTAATCATGATTTTTTTTTTTAAAGTCAAGGGGTATGTATTCTGACTTACTTTTTGACGCTGATTCCAAATCTGGTGGTTTCGTCACTCCCCGACCCTTGGAAAGTGGTGTAAATGTTCGCCAAAGTCCCCAAAAATGTATGTTAGACATGGGTTAAGGTTAGGTTTAGGTGTGCTGCCCCGTGGGAGGTTAGGTTTAGGTTGAGGGTTTGAGATAGGTTGTAGTTGTTAGTTAGACATGGGTTAAGGTTAGGTTTAGGTGTGCTGCCCCGTGGGAGGTTAGGTTTAGGTTGAGGGTTTGAGATAGGTTCTAGTTGTAGGTCTAATGATTAATGACAAGGTTTTTTTTTTTTTTTTTTTTTTGGGTTTGGTTTTTTTTCTTTTTTTTCCTTTTTTTTTTTTTTTTTTTTTTTCTTTTTTCCCTTTTTTTTCTTTTTTTTTCTTTTTTTTGACACTTCACCTTAACTAATTCGGTGACGCTGAGTCGATTGGTGTAAGTCCCGAGTGTCTACGACACTTAGAAGTGGGTGAAATGGCCCTTTAAACGTCCAAAATTGTGCAAAGAATGCGTAGAAAGAGAACTAAACAATTTCTTTCAACCGGACCAATTCCATTAAATCCAGCGTGAAAACGTGAGTCAGAGTAAGTAGTTTTGAAAAACAAAAAAAATGATTTGTGTTTGTGGGGTAAGAAAAACGTGTCTAAAAAAAGATGTAAAATATGTACAAGTGTCGTAGAGAGTTGAAACCAATTCCATTGGATTCAGAATTGTTCAGACATGGATAAGCACCCTTTGTTTTTTTTAAATCGGTTATTCCCTTCCGAAAATAGCCTTAAAAGATCCCTTCGGCCTCCAAAGGTCAACGTGTGACCTTTGGAATGTTCCAAGTGTTCTAGAGACTTAGGACCAACTTCATTGGATTCGGCTGGATGAGATGATGAAGAATTTGTCCTGCTCAAAACAAACGGACAAATTTTGGATTTTTAATGGATTTTAACGCGTTGAAGGTCATCAAAAGTCCAATTCTTTAAAGATTCCTATAAATACACCCCCCCCTCCTATTTTAAGTTTGGGAAATCTAATGGTGCTGGTTTTAAATGTGTAGCTCACTTAGAAATGGGTGAAATTACTGTTTGAATGTTTCAAAAATTCATAATGTCATGAATTTACGTAATCTTTTCCCAAGACTTGTTCTACCCCCACTAAATCAATAGCGCTGAATCCGAATATGTAGGTTATATTGCGAGTCAACAACAGGAAGTACCTTAATTGGCTGCTAATTGGCTAAAACTGTATCTTCTTGTAGGAATATCGCAGAGGGCTGAAACTTATATTAAAATGTTCGTCTCTGAAAGTTCTATAACACCCCCAAGGATGGGCTCCTAATACAATTTCCCCATGGAAATAAGCCCCTAAGAAGCTAGGAAATAACAGATCTACAAGTCCACAGAGAATTACACTAGGAACGCCAGGATTTTGGCTACCCCACCTAAATCATATGCGCTGAGTTTGAATATGCAAGAAGTTTTTAAATCGGACAACGGGAAGTGCCTTAACATCTACTTCCGGTGGTGTGTTTTGGTTTTTTTTGTGTGTTATTGATGTTATTTTGCTCCAAAGTATTTTTTCCCATAAAGAACTCATAAATTACGGCCTGACCACGAAAGACTGACCCTTAATACTTTATAGTGATTTTAGGAAAAAGTCCAGACTTCTAGACCCTGTGACATCGCGTAGGAAGGTCGCACAGAAACGTGACACCCCTCCACACGATCATCTTGAGGAGCTTAATACGGCCATATAAGTGTGGTCCCACGAAAATTGTCCTAGGAGAAGCTTCTTCCAAAAAGTTCTCTTTCAAGGTCCTGTTAGCAGTATACCCCCTATGTATGTCGCTCAAACTGGCAACCTCAGGAAAGAAGTGTCGTACAGGAATGAGACACATATCCACGTGTTCGCCTGGGTTAGCTCTACAACATATCCGAAGATGGGCCTCTGACGTCACTTCCCCTTGGTTTTATAGCCTCTAGAAGGCTAAACATCAACTTTGTGTAGGAGTGTCGTACGGAAATGAGAGACATGTCAAATTGTTCGTCCTGACAAGCTATACAACATACTAAAAGATGGGCCCCTAATGACCAAGGGTGTTTGACTTAGAGGCCTTATAGAGGTTAGAGGAAGAAGAAAAAATGTTTTTTCTACAGGACCAATTTCAATAAATCCAGCATGAGAAAGTAAGTCAGGGTAGGTAGTCTTTGAAAAGAAAAAACATTATTTGTGTTTGTGGGGTAAGAAAAACGTGTCTAAAAAAATATGTAAAATATTTACAAGTGTCGTAGAGACTTGAAACCAGTTCCATTGGATTCCCCATGCGTCAGACATGGATAAACACCCTTTGTTTTTTTAAAATAGGTTATTCCCTTCCGAGAATAGCGTTAAAGGGTCTCTTCGGCCTCCAAAGGTCACGGTTACTGTTACGGTGACCTTTGGACAGTTCCCAGTGTCATAGAAACTCAGGACCAAGTTCATTGGATTTGGCTGGATGAGACGAATAAGAATTTGTCCTGCTCAAAACAAACGGACCAATTTTGGAATTTTAATGGATTTTAACGCGTTGCAGGGCAGCAACAATCCAATTTTTTAAAGATTCCTATAAATACACTCTCCCCCCCTATTTCCAGTAAGGGAAAACTAATGGTGCTGGTTTTAAATGTGTAGCTGACTTAGAAATGGGTTAAATTACTGTTTGAAAGTTTAAGAAATTCATAATGTTGTGAATTTACGTCATTTTTTTCCAAGACTTGTTGTACCCCCACTAAATCAATAGCGCTGAATCCGAAAATGTAGGTTATATTGCGAGTCACCAACAGGAAGTACCTTAATTGGCTGCTAATTGGCTAAAACGGTATCTTCTGGTAGGAATGTCGCAGAGGACTGAAAATTATATTAAAATGTTCGTCTCGGAAAGGTATATAAGACTCCCAAAGATGGGCCCCTAATACAATTTCCCCATGGAAATAAAGCCCCATAAGTAGCTAGGGAATAACAGATCTACAAGACCACAAAGGATTACACTAGGAACGCCAGGATTTTGGCTACCCCCCCTAAATCATATGCACTGAGTTTGAATATGCAGAAATTTAGGGTTAGGGTTAGGTTTAGGTGTGCTGCCCCGTGGGAGGTTAGGTTTAGGTTGAGGGTTTGAGATAGGTTGTAATTGTTAGTTAGACATGGGTTAAGGTTAGGTTTAGGTGTGCTGCCCCGTGGGAGGTTAGGTTTAGGTTGAGGGTTTGAGATAGGTTGTAGTTGTTAGTTAGACATGGGTTAAGGTTAGGTTTAGGTGTGCTGCCCCGTGGGAGGTTAGGTTTAGGTTGAGGGTTTGAGATAGGTTGTAATTGTTAGTTAGACATGGGTTAAGGTTAGGTTTAGGTGTGCTGCCCCGTGGGAGGTTAGGTTTAGGTTGAGGGTTTGAGATAGGTTGTAGTTGTTAGTTAGACATGGGTTAAGGTTAGGTTTAGGTGTGCTGCCCCGTGGGAGGTTAGGGTTAGGGTTAGGGTTAGGGTTAGGGTTAGGGTTAGGGTTAGGGTTAGGGTTAGGGTTAGGGTTAGGGTTTAGGGTTAGGGTTAGGGTTAGGGTTAGGGTTAGGGTTAGGGTTAGGGTTAGGGTTAGGGTTAGGGTTAGGGTTAGGGTTAGGGTTAGGGTTAGGTAATAGGGGTTCGTAAGATAACCGGACACTGGCCGGTTAGGCCGGTTAGCCTCTGAAAGTCCGACAAACAAGTATGATGCATCAAAAATTGCGTAATTGCGCACTGAGTCGTAATCTGTTGGTCCCGTTGATATCGGACATCCCCCGCGGCAACAGCGCCCCCCTTTGTCGGCCCTATAAACCCCATGTTAACGAAAAAAATAGATCGCTCCGAAACTTTGTCTACCCCCCCTAAGTAGGCCACTGCGAAGCCATAACAGACCTTGGTTTTTCTCTAAAATGCCCAGAAGGGGGCGCAACAGCGAAATAAAACCTTGTTTCCTGGTTACGGAGCCTAAGGGGGCGTGGCATGTGTTAATTGACCACGCCTACCCCCCCTAAGTGAAGTATTGCGCATCTTTTGGTATGACCCCCATGTCTGTACGACCTCGGGAAGTGGTACTTATGATGGAACCCGGAAGTGTTTTGACACTTAGTAGTTTTTGGGGGTTTTTTTCTTCTTTTTTTTTTCTTGCGGGGAAACTAGTTAGGAGCACGTTTCGGGCGATTTGGAGTTGAACGGTGGTAATATGTGGCGACATATTTTTGGGTCCCTAAGCTTAGTTAGGGCTGGCACTTAGTGTTTTAAAAAAAGTGTAATCATGATTTTTTTTTTTAAAGTCAAGGGGTATGTATTCTGACTTACTTTTTGACGCTGATTCCAAATCTGGTGGTTTCGTCACTCCCCGACCCTTGGAAAGTGGTGTAAATGTTCGCCAAAGTCCCCAAAAATGTATGTTAGACATGGGTTAAGGTTAGGTTTAGGTGTGCTGCCCCGTGGGAGGTTAGGTTTAGGTTGAGGGTTTGAGATAGGTTGTAGTTGTTAGTTAGACATGGGTTAAGGTTAGGTTTAGGTGTGCTGCCCCGTGGGAGGTTAGGTTTAGGTTGAGGGTTTGAGATAGGTTGTAATTGTTAGTTAGACATGGGTTAAGGTTAGGTTTAGGTGTGCTGCCCCGTGGGAGGTTAGGTTTAGGTTGAGGGTTTGAGATAGGTTCTAGTTGTAGGTCTAATGATTAATGACAAGGGTTTTTTTTTTTTTGGGTTTGGTTTTTTTCTTTTTTTTTCTTTTTTTTTTTCTTTTTTTTCTTTTTTCCCTGTTTTTTATTTTTTTTTCTTTTTTTTTGACACTTCCCCTTAACTAATTCGGTGACGCTGAGTCGATTGGTGTAAGTCCCGAGTGTCTACGACACTTAGAAGTGGGTGAAATGGCCCTTTAAACGTCCAAAATTGTGCAGAAAATGCGTAGAAAGAGAACTAAACAATTTCTTTCAACCGGACCAATTCCATTAAATCCAGCGTGAAAACGTGAGTCAGAGTAAGTAGTTTTGAAAAACAAAAAAAATTATTTGTGTTTGTGGGGTAAGAAAAACGTGTCTAAAAAAAGATGTAAAATATGTACAAGTGTCGTAGAGACTTGAAACCAGTTCCATTGGATTCCCCATGCGTCAGACATGGATAAACACCCTTTGTTTTTTTAAAATAGGTTATTCCCTTCCGAGAATAGCGTTAAAGGGTCTCTTTGGCCTCCAAAGGTCACGGTTACTGTTACGGTGACCTTTGGACAGTTCCCAGTGTCATAGAAACTCAGGACCAAGTTCATTGGATTTGGCTGGATGAGACGAATAAGAATTTGTCCTGCTCAAAACAAACGGACCAATTTTGGAATTTTAATGGATTTTAACGCGTTGCAGGGCAGCAACAATCCAATTTTTTAAAGATTCCTATAAATACACTCTCCCCCCCTATTTCAAGTAAGGGAAAACTAATGGTGCTGGTTTTAAATGTGTAGCTGACTTAGAAATGGGTTAAATTACTGTTTGAAAGTTTAAAAAATTCATAATGTTGTGAATTTACGTCATGTTTTTCCAAGACTTGTTGTACCCCCACTAAATCAATAGCGCTGAATCCGAAAATGTAGGTTATATTGCGAGTCACCAACAGGAAGTACCTTAATTGGCTGCTAATTGGCTAAAACGGTATCTTCTGGTAGGAATGTCGCAGAGGACTGAAAATTATATTAAAATGTTCGTCTCGGAAAGTTATATAAGACTGCCAAAGATGGGCTCCTAATACAATTTCCCCATGGAAATAAGCCCCTAAGAAGCTAGGGAATAACAGATCTACAAGTCCACAGAGAATTACACTAGGAACGCCAGGATTTTGGCTACCCCACCTAAATCATATGCGCTGAGTTTGAATATGCAAGAAGTTTTTAAATCGGACAACGGGAAGTGCCTTAACATCTACTTCCGGTGGTGTGTTTTGTGTTTTTTTGTGTGTTATGGATGTTATTTTGCTCCAAAGTATTTTTTCCCATAAAGAACTCATAAATTACGGACTGACCACGAAACACTGACCCTTAATACTTTATAGTGATTTTAGGAAAAAGTCCAGACTTCTAGACCCTGTGACATCGCGTAGGAAGGTCGCACAGAAACGTGACACCCCTCCACACGATCATCTTGAGGAGCTTAATACGGCCATATAAGTGTGGTCCCACGAAAATTGTCCTAGGAGAAGCTTCTTCCAAAAAGTTCTCTTTCAAGGTCCTGTTAGCAGTATACCCCCTATGTATGTCGCTCAAACTGGCAACCTCAGGAAAGAAGTGTCGTACAGGAATGAGACACATATCCACGTGTTCGTCTCTCGGAGCTCTACAACATATCCGAGGATGGGCCTCTGACGTCACTTCCCCTTGGTTTTATAGCCCCTAGAAGGCTAAAAATCAACTTTGTGTAGGAATGTCGTACAGAAATGAGACACATGTCAAAATGTTCGTCCTGACAAGCTACATAACATACTAAAAGATGGGCCCCTAACGACCAAGGGTGTTTGACTTAGAGGCCTTATAGAGGTTAGAGGAAGAAGAAAAAATGTTTTTTCTACAGGACCAATTTCAATAAATCCAGCATGACAAAGTGAGTCAGGGTAGGTAGTCTTTGAAAAAAAAAAATTTATTTGTGTTTGTGGGGTAAGAAAAACGTGTCTAAAAAAATATGTAAAATATTTACAAGTGTCGTAGAGACTTGAAACCAGTTCCATTGGATTCCCCATGCGTCAGACATGGATAAACACCCTTTGTTTTTTTAAAATAGGTTATTCCCTTCCGAGAATAGCGTTAAAGGGTCTCTTCGGCCTCCAAAGGTCACGGTTACTGTTACGGTGACCTTTGGACAGTTCCCAGTGTCATAGAAACTCAGGACCAAGTTCATTGGATTTGGCTGGATGAGACGAATAAGAATTTGTCCTGCTCAAAACAAACGGACCAATTTTGGAATTTTAATGGATTTTAACGCGTTGCAGGGCAGCAACAATCCAATTTTTTAAAGATTCCTATAAATACACTCTCCCCCCCTATTTACAGTAAGGGAAAACTAATGGTGCTGGTTTTAAATGTGTAGCTGACTTAGAAATGGGTTAAATTACTGTTTGAAAGTTTAAGAAATTCATAATGTTGTGAATTTACGTCATTTTTTTCCAAGACTTGTTGTACCCCCACTAAATCAATAGCGCTGAATCCGAAAATGTAGGTTATATTGCGAGTCACCAACAGGAAGTACCTTAATTGGCTGCTAATTGGCTAAAACGGTATCTTCTGGTAGGAATGTCGCAGAGGACTGAAAATTATATTAAAATGTTCGTCTCGGAAAGGTATATAAGACTCCCAAAGATGGGCCCCTAATACAATTTCCCCATGGAAATAAAGCCCCATAAGTAGCTAGGGAATAACAGATCTACAAGACCACAAAGGATTACACTAGGAACGCCAGGATTTTGGCTACCCCCCCTAAATCATATGCACTGAGTTTGAATATGCAGAAATTTAGGGTTAGGGTTAGGTTTAGGTGTGCTGCCCCGTGGGAGGTTAGGTTTAGGTTGAGGGTTTGAGATAGGTTGTAATTGTTAGTTAGACATGGGTTAAGGTTAGGTTTAGGTGTGCTGCCCCGTGGGAGGTTAGGTTTAGGTTGAGGGTTTGAGATAGGTTGTAGTTGTTAGTTAGACATGGGTTAAGGTTAGGTTTAGGTGTGCTGCCCCGTGGGAGGTTAGGTTTAGGTTGAGGGTTTGAGATAGGTTGTAATTGTTAGTTAGACATGGGTTAAGGTTAGGTTTAGGTGTGCTGCCCCGTGGGAGGTTAGGTTTAGGTTGAGGGTTTGAGATAGGTTGTAGTTGTTAGTTAGACATGGGTTAAGGTTAGGTTTAGGTGTGCTGCCCCGTGGGAGGTTAGGGTTAGGGTTAGGGTTAGGGTTAGGGTTAGGGTTAGGGTTAGGGTTAGGGTTAGGGTTAGGGTTAGGGTTTAGGGTTAGGGTTAGGGTTAGGGTTAGGGTTAGGGTTAGGGTTAGGGTTAGGGTTAGGGTTAGGGTTAGGGTTAGGGTTAGGGTTAGGGGGTTAGGGTTAGGGTTAGGGTTAGGGTTAGGGTTAGGGTTAGGGTTAGGGTTAGGGTTAGGGTTAGGGTTAGGGTTAGGGTTAGGTAATAGGGGTTCGTAAGATAACCGGACACTGGCCGGTTAGGCCGGTTAGCCTCTGAATGTCCGACAAACAAGTATGATGCATCAAAAATTGCGTAATTGCGCACTGAGTCGTAATCTGTTGGTCCCGTTGATATCGGACATCCCCCGCGGCAACAGCGCCCCCCTTTGTCGGCCCTATAAACCCCATGTTAACGAAAAAAATAGATCGCTCCGAAACTTTGTCTACCCCCCCTAAGTAGGCCACTGCGAAGCCATAACAGACCTTGGTTTTTCTCTAAAATGCCCAGAAGGGGGCGCAACAGCGAAATAAAACCTTGTTTCCTGGTTACGGAGCCTAAGGGGGCGTGGCATGTGTTAATTGACCACGCCTACCCCCCCTAAGTGAAGTATTGCGCATCTTTTGGTATGACCCCCATGTCTGTACGACCTCGGGAAGTGGTACTTATGATGGAACCCGGAAGTGTTTTGACACTTAGTAGTTTTTGGGGGTTTTTTTCTTTCTTTTTTTTTCTTGCGGGGAAACTAGTTAGGAGCACGTTTCGGGCGATTTGGAGTTGAATGGTGGTAATATGTGGCGACATATTTTTGGGTCCCTAAGCTTAGTTAGGGCTGGCACTTAGTGTTTTAAAAAAAGTGTAATCATGATTTTTTTTTTTAAAGTCAAGGGGTATGTATTCTGACTTACTTTTTGACGCTGATTCCAAATCTGGTGGTTTCGTCACTCCCCGACCCTTGGAAAGTGGTGTAAATGTTCGCCAAAGTCCCCAAAAATGTATGTTAGACATGGGTTAAGGTTAGGTTTAGGTGTGCTGCCCCGTGGGAGGTTAGGTTTAGGTTGAGGGTTTGAGATAGGTTGTAGTTGTTAGTTAGACATGGGTTAAGGTTAGGTTTAGGTGTGCTGCCCCGTGGGAGGTTAGGTTTAGGTTGAGGGTTTGAGATAGGTTCTAGTTGTAGGTCTAATGATTAATGACAAGGTTTTTTTTTTTTTTTTTTTTTTGGGTTTGGTTTTTTTTCTTTTTTTTCCTTTTTTTTTTTTTTTTTTTTTTCTTTTTTCCCTTTTTTTTCTTTTTTTTTCTTTTTTTTGACACTTCACCTTAACTAATTCGGTGACGCTGAGTCGATTGGTGTAAGTCCCGAGTGTCTACGACACTTAGAAGTGGGTGAAATGGCCCTTTAAACGTCCAAAATTGTGCAAAGAATGCGTAGAAAGAGAACTAAACAATTTCTTTCAACCGGACCAATTCCATTAAATCCAGCGTGAAAACGTGAGTCAGAGTAAGTAGTTTTGAAAAACAAAAAAAATGATTTGTGTTTGTGGGGTAAGAAAAACGTGTCTAAAAAAAGATGTAAAATATGTACAAGTGTCGTAGAGAGTTGAAACCAATTCCATTGGATTCAGAATTGTTCAGACATGGATAAGCACCCTTTGTTTTTTTTAAATCGGTTATTCCCTTCCGAAAATAGCCTTAAAAGATCCCTTCGGCCTCCAAAGGTCAACGTGTGACCTTTGGAATGTTCCAAGTGTTCTAGAGACTTAGGACCAACTTCATTGGATTCGGCTGGATGAGATGATGAAGAATTTGTCCTGCTCAAAACAAACGGACAAATTTTGGATTTTTAATGGATTTTAACGCGTTGAAGGTCATCAAAAGTCCAATTCTTTAAAGATTCCTATAAATACACCCCCCCCTCCTATTTTAAGTTTGGGAAATCTAATGGTGCTGGTTTTAAATGTGTAGCTCACTTAGAAATGGGTGAAATTACTGTTTGAATGTTTCAAAAATTCATAATGTCATGAATTTACGTAATCTTTTCCCAAGACTTGTTCTACCCCCACTAAATCAATAGCGCTGAATCCGAATATGTAGGTTATATTGCGAGTCAACAACAGGAAGTACCTTAATTGGCTGCTAATTGGCTAAAACTGTATCTTCTTGTAGGAATATCGCAGAGGGCTGAAACTTATATTAAAATGTTCGTCTCTGAAAGTTCTATAACACCCCCAAGGATGGGCTCCTAATACAATTTCCCCATGGAAATAAGCCCCTAAGAAGCTAGGAAATAACAGATCTACAAGTCCACAGAGAATTACACTAGGAACGCCAGGATTTTGGCTACCCCACCTAAATCATATGCGCTGAGTTTGAATATGCAAGAAGTTTTTAAATCGGACAACGGGAAGTGCCTTAACATCTACTTCCGGTGGTGTGTTTTGGTTTTTTTTGTGTGTTATTGATGTTATTTTGCTCCAAAGTATTTTTTCCCATAAAGAACTCATAAATTACGGCCTGACCACGAAAGACTGACCCTTAATACTTTATAGTGATTTTAGGAAAAAGTCCAGACTTCTAGACCCTGTGACATCGCGTAGGAAGGTCGCACAGAAACGTGACACCCCTCCACACGATCATCTTGAGGAGCTTAATACGGCCATATAAGTGTGGTCCCACGAAAATTGTCCTAGGAGAAGCTTCTTCCAAAAAGTTCTCTTTCAAGGTCCTGTTAGCAGTATACCCCCTATGTATGTCGCTCAAACTGGCAACCTCAGGAAAGAAGTGTCGTACAGGAATGAGACACATATCCACGTGTTCGCCTGGGTTAGCTCTACAACATATCCGAAGATGGGCCTCTGACGTCACTTCCCCTTGGTTTTATAGCCTCTAGAAGGCTAAACATCAACTTTGTGTAGGAGTGTCGTACGGAAATGAGAGACATGTCAAATTGTTCGTCCTGACAAGCTATACAACATACTAAAAGATGGGCCCCTAATGACCAAGGGTGTTTGACTTAGAGGCCTTATAGAGGTTAGAGGAAGAAGAAAAAATGTTTTTTCTACAGGACCAATTTCAATAAATCCAGCATGAGAAAGTAAGTCAGGGTAGGTAGTCTTTGAAAAGAAAAAACATTATTTGTGTTTGTGGGGTAAGAAAAACGTGTCTAAAAAAATATGTAAAATATTTACAAGTGTCGTAGAGACTTGAAACCAGTTCCATTGGATTCCCCATGCGTCAGACATGGATAAACACCCTTTGTTTTTTTAAAATAGGTTATTCCCTTCCGAGAATAGCGTTAAAGGGTCTCTTCGGCCTCCAAAGGTCACGGTTACTGTTACGGTGACCTTTGGACAGTTCCCAGTGTCATAGAAACTCAGGACCAAGTTCATTGGATTTGGCTGGATGAGACGAATAAGAATTTGTCCTGCTCAAAACAAACGGACCAATTTTGGAATTTTAATGGATTTTAACGCGTTGCAGGGCAGCAACAATCCAATTTTTTAAAGATTCCTATAAATACACTCTCCCCCCCTATTTCCAGTAAGGGAAAACTAATGGTGCTGGTTTTAAATGTGTAGCTGACTTAGAAATGGGTTAAATTACTGTTTGAAAGTTTAAGAAATTCATAATGTTGTGAATTTACGTCATTTTTTTCCAAGACTTGTTGTACCCCCACTAAATCAATAGCGCTGAATCCGAAAATGTAGGTTATATTGCGAGTCACCAACAGGAAGTACCTTAATTGGCTGCTAATTGGCTAAAACGGTATCTTCTGGTAGGAATGTCGCAGAGGACTGAAAATTATATTAAAATGTTCGTCTCGGAAAGGTATATAAGACTCCCAAAGATGGGCCCCTAATACAATTTCCCCATGGAAATAAAGCCCCATAAGTAGCTAGGGAATAACAGATCTACAAGACCACAAAGGATTACACTAGGAACGCCAGGATTTTGGCTACCCCCCCTAAATCATATGCACTGAGTTTGAATATGCAGAAATTTAGGGTTAGGGTTAGGTTTAGGTGTGCTGCCCCGTGGGAGGTTAGGTTTAGGTTGAGGGTTTGAGATAGGTTGTAATTGTTAGTTAGACATGGGTTAAGGTTAGGTTTAGGTGTGCTGCCCCGTGGGAGGTTAGGTTTAGGTTGAGGGTTTGAGATAGGTTGTAGTTGTTAGTTAGACATGGGTTAAGGTTAGGTTTAGGTGTGCTGCCCCGTGGGAGGTTAGGTTTAGGTTGAGGGTTTGAGATAGGTTGTAATTGTTAGTTAGACATGGGTTAAGGTTAGGTTTAGGTGTGCTGCCCCGTGGGAGGTTAGGTTTAGGTTGAGGGTTTGAGATAGGTTGTAGTTGTTAGTTAGACATGGGTTAAGGTTAGGTTTAGGTGTGCTGCCCCGTGGGAGGTTAGGGTTAGGGTTAGGGTTAGGGTTAGGGTTAGGGTTAGGGTTAGGGTTAGGGTTAGGGTTTAGGGTTAGGGTTAGGGTTAGGGTTAGGGTTAGGGTTAGGGTTAGGGTTAGGGTTAGGGTTAGGGTTAGGGTTAGGGTTAGGGTTAGGGTTAGGGTTAGGGTTAGGGTTAGGGTTAGGGTTAGGGTTAGGGTTAGGGTTAGGGTTAGGGTTAGGGTTAGGGTTAGGGTTAGGGTTAGGGTTAGGGTTAGGGTTAGGGTTAGGGTTAGGGTTAGGGTTAGGGTTAGGGTTAGGGTTAGGGTTAGGGTTAGGGTTAGGGTTAGGGTTAGGGTTAGGGTTAGGGTTAGGGTTAGGGTTAGGGTTAGGGTTAGGGTTAGGGTTAGGGTTAGGTAATAGGGGTTCGTAAGATAACCGGACACTGGCCGGTTAGGCCGGTTAGCCTCTGAATGTCCGACAAACAAGTATGATGCATCAAAAATTGCGTAATTGCGCACTGAGTCGTAATCTGTTGGTCCCGTTGATATCGGACATCCCCCGCGGCAACAGCGCCCCCCTTTGTCGGCCCTATAAACCCCATGTTAACGAAAAAAATAGATCGCTCCGAAACTTTGTCTACCCCCCCTAAGTAGGCCACTGCGAAGCCATAACAGACCTTGGTTTTTCTCTAAAATGCCCAGAAGGGGGCGCAACAGCGAAATAAAACCTTGTTTCCTGGTTACGGAGCCTAAGGGGGCGTGGCATGTGTTAATTGACCACGCCTACCCCCCCTAAGTGAAGTATTGCGCATCTTTTGGTATGACCCCCATGTCTGTACGACCTCGGGAAGTGGTACTTATGATGGAACCCGGAAGTGTTTTGACACTTAGTAGTTTTTGGGGGTTTTTTTCTTTCTTTTTTTTTCTTGCGGGGAAACTAGTTAGGAGCACGTTTCGGGCGATTTGGAGTTGAATGGTGGTAATATGTGGCGACATATTTTTGGGTCCCTAAGCTTAGTTAGGGCTGGCACTTAGTGTTTTAAAAAAAGTGTAATCATGATTTTTTTTTTTAAAGTCAAGGGGTATGTATTCTGACTTACTTTTTGACGCTGATTCCAAATCTGGTGGTTTCGTCACTCCCCGACCCTTGGAAAGTGGTGTAAATGTTCGCCAAAGTCCCCAAAAATGTATGTTAGACATGGGTTAAGGTTAGGTTTAGGTGTGCTGCCCCGTGGGAGGTTAGGTTTAGGTTGAGGGTTTGAGATAGGTTGTAGTTGTTAGTTAGACATGGGTTAAGGTTAGGTTTAGGTGTGCTGCCCCGTGGGAGGTTAGGTTTAGGTTGAGGGTTTGAGATAGGTTCTAGTTGTAGGTCTAATGATTAATGACAAGGTTTTTTTTTTTTTTTTTTTTTTGGGTTTGGTTTTTTTTCTTTTTTTTCCTTTTTTTTTTTTTTTTTTTTTTTCTTTTTTCCCTTTTTTTTCTTTTTTTTTCTTTTTTTTGACACTTCACCTTAACTAATTCGGTGACGCTGAGTCGATTGGTGTAAGTCCCGAGTGTCTACGACACTTAGAAGTGGGTGAAATGGCCCTTT